>NC_060122.1:704665255-704968285 GCF_021461395.2 Schistocerca americana
ATAAAGATGGCCGTCCCACTTGCGACTTGCCCCAGGGAAGAGCAGCGTTCTGTTATTCGGTTTTCGCGTAGTGAAGTTGTGAAACCTATTGAAATTCATCGACGAATAAAGGTTCAGTACGGTGATGCATGTTTGTCACAGCAGCAAGTCTACGAACGGAACAGGAAGTTCGCAAATGGCGTGACTTCAGTGGAAGATGCTCCTTGTCCAGGTCAGGCACAACGAGTTGTGACTCCACAGAACATTGCAGTAGTTGAAGCCATAGTGGAGGAAAACCGCCGAGTGACACTGAATGACATTGCAGCATGTTTACAGATTAGTCATGGGTCAGCACACCACATTGTGCACGATGTGCTCCAGTTTCACAAAGTGTCTGCAAGATGGGTGCAACGGCAGCTGATTCCTGAAATGAGATAACGACATGTTGATGCTTGTGAAGAACTTCTTCGGCGCTTTTAACGAGAAGGTGATGGCTTCCTTGCAAGAATCGTTACTAGGGACGAAATCTGGGTTCACTTCCACCAACCGGAAACGAAGAGAGCGAGCAAGGAATGGCGCCATTCCTCATAACCAAAACCAAAGAAGTTTCGAACAGGACCATCAGCTGGAAGGTTATGCTGACACTCTTTTGGGATGAAAAAGGCGTCATTTAGGAGCATTACATGCCTAGAAGGACCACTGTCACCAGCACATCATACACAGATCTCCTAAAAAATCATGTGCGGCCTGTAATCAAATCAAAGCGACGTGGATTGCTGTCAGCAGGTGTCCTTTTGCAACATGACAATGCAAGGCCCCATACTGCCCGTACAACAGTTGCAACAATCACAGACCTGCATTTTGAGTGTCTTTCTCATCCACCATACTCACTAGACCTTGCCCCAAGTGATTTCCATATCTTTGGACCACTCAAAGACGGAATGGGAGGAAAGAAGTTCCGTTCTGATGAAGAAGTACGCCACGTGGTGCATGAGTGATTGCGCGGACTATCAAAAGAATTTTTATCTAAAGGAATTTATGCACTTTGTAAGAGCTGGAGGACTTGCGTTGAGCGTGGGGGGGGGGGGGGGGATTATCTTGAAATGATACAGCTTTGTACCACTTCTGCACAATAAATAATATTTAAAAAGTTTTTAACGTTTTCATTTGACTTACCCTCGTATTCCACCGACTCCATACCACCGCCATTTGCGACTTTAGTGTTGCCAAGCGAGGCCTCATTGGAGGTTGGGTGGAGGTCTGTTGTGTTTCCTGATGAGAGCTGCCTCTGCCTCGGTGCCAGTAGTGGAGCTGTGTTGGTTAGGAGGCCAGATCGGGCCTGCAACGAGGCCGTCTGCGTGTTAGACCCGCTGGACCTACACTGAAGTTATGGTCTGGGGTGCGATTTCGTATGACAGCAGAAGCACTCGCGCGGTTATCTCACGCACCCTGACTACAAATTTGTACGCCACGCTGGTGATTCGACATGGTGCGCTGTCATTTATGAACAGCATTCCAAGGAGTGTTTTCCAATAGGATAATGCTCGGGCACATATCACTGTTGTAATCGAACTTGCTCTACAGAGTGTCGACTTGTTGCCTTGTCCTTGCTCCCTCTCCAATAGAGTACATGTGGGACACCATCGTACGATAACTCCAGCGTCATCTACAACCAGCATTAATCGTTCCTGTATTGACTGACCAAGTGCAGCAGGCATGGAACTCTGTCTCATAAATAGACATGCAGCCGCTGTACAACAGAATGCATGCACGTTTGCACGCTTGCATCTAGCGTTCTGGCGATTCCACTGGGTCTTAATGTAAGGACATTTTTCATTTGCAATAGATTATCTCGCTCTTACATTAACCTGTCATCTTGCAGTGTTAACCATTTAAATAAGTTACCTAGACAAACGTATTCCCGAAAATTCATTACTCTATTTTAATTATTTTTTGGTTTTGGGTTTTTTTCTTCGTTGTAAGTACGTTTGAATCTTGTTACGGTTTCGAGGAAGAACCTGAATTAAAGACCACGTTAGCGGTCCTACATTCATCTTTTGTAAGACGAAATCCGATTGAGTAAAAGAAGGATTTGGTGGTTGAAATTCATACGTAAATTTGTGCCAGCCGTAGCTTATGTCTGATGTAGCTAAGCCCTAGTTATTATGTTACTGCTCAGCAAATTAAAAATTAATGGAATGATAACAATTCAGTAACACTGAGCACCTTGATTTTTCTACTGGATAAAGTTTATAACAATATTTGCTTATGGTTGATTTAAATTTTCTTATAATCTTTTTTTGCTTTAAAATTTTCTCATATTGGTACTATATTTTCTGTATATGTAAAGTGAAGTGTACTATACTGGTGATTGAAGTCCTTTGCATTGTATGTGAGTAATGTACGTAAAATATCATGTAAATTGTTTATTATGTTAAACAATTTTCTGATGAGCTATTCCTATAGTATTTAAAAATACTTTTTGCGTATAAATTGTTCATGTTAAAGTAAATTTGACAATTTAAGAAATGGTCACGCATAGCAACAACACAAGAAATAGGTGTTAGGTAAAAGCAAGTGTGCTTTTGTTTAAAACGAAAGTGGCTCAGGGGAGTGGAAGAGGTGGCAAGGGCGAATTGGCGCGCTACCTTGAGCAAGCGCGGGAAGTGAAACACATAGTCTGTAGGCAGCAGTGATTGAGGCAACACCTTTGTGGAGCAGGAGAAGCTTTGCCTGCAAGCCGGCCAGACCGGAGTGGCCGAGCAGTTAAAGGCGCTACAGTCTGGAACCGCACGACCGGTACGGTCGCAGGTTCGAATCCTGCCTCGGACATGGATGTGTGTGATGTCCTTAGGTTAGTTAGGTTTAAGTAGTTCTAAGTTCTAGGGGACTGATGACCTCAGATGTTAAGTCCCATAGTGCTCAGAGCCATTTGAAGCATTTGACCCATACTAAATTTACAACAGTAATGGTAGGCCGGCCGGAGTGGCCGTGCGGTTCTAGGCGCTACAGTCTGGAGCCGCGTGACCGCTACGGTCGCAGGTTCGAATCATGCCTCGGGCATGGATGTGTGATCTCCTTAGGTTAGTTGGGTTTAAGTAGTTCTGAGTTCTAGGGGACTGATGACCACAGCAGTTAAGTGCCATAGTGCTCAGAGCCATTTGAACCAAGTAGAGGTAGGACAACACGTTGCTTACATTAAATTGGCAAACCGTTACGACACATCCAAGGAGCAAAATGTCTGACATTTCTCGACAACATTTGCCATTGCGTTCTTCCTCTTACAGCGTTTCGACATTCGGAAGACCACGAGTGCGCAACTGTGGAATGTTGCAAGCGTCGGGCTGCGATGCCAACACAGCTGGCGGCCAGCTATACTGGTAGTGAAAGCCGTCGCTGCTGCGTGTGTGTGTGTGTGTGTGTGTGTGTGTGTGTGTGTGTGTGTGCGGCCGCAGGTGTCACGGGGGTGGCGGTGTGCTGTAAAGCCGCTGACCCCTCGCTTTCTGGTGGCACATCGCGCATGCCAGGGCGCGCGCCACGCCGCTCTTCATACAATAAACTCGCTGCTTTATACGATGTGGATCCCCGCCGCCATTTCCTGCGCGGCGCGCGTGTTCCCCGCGAAATGTTGCCCACCTCCCTGACACGTGCGCTTTTTTGTATGACGGCACAATCTGTTGCCATCCAATGAGAGCCAAAAGAAATGCAAATGCGGACAAAGGACTAATTTTTCCTCACAGCATGTCTCGACCAGTATCTAATATATCCTGGCGTATGAGTTAACGCACAGGATCAGCTTCTACTTGTAGCTTCTTCTCTGTGGCTTCCTCTGATAACGATGCTCCGAGTGCACGATTTGGAGCTGCTGTTTGCCAGTCGCTTCGCTATGATGTTACGATCGTTCTGAAACCATGGCGTTTCTTTAAAGCTGTACTCTGCACGTAATGTGACAACGGGGTGTGCACTGATACGAAACTTCCTGGCAGATTAAAACTGTGTACCGGGCCGAGACTCGAATTCGGGAACTTCGCCTTTCGCGGGCAAGTGCTCTACCAACTGAGCTATCCAAACACGACTCACGACCCGTCCTCACAGCTTCAATTCTGCCAGTAACTCATCTCCTACATTCCAAACTTTACAGAAGCTCTATTGCGAACCTTGCAAGACTAGCACTTCTGGAAGAAAGGATATTGGGGAGATTTGGCTTAGCCACAGCCTGGGGGTTTGTTTCCAGAATGAAATTTCACTCTGCAGAGGAGTGTGCGCTGGTATGAAACTTCGTGGCAGATTAAAACTGTGCCGAACCGAGAGGTGCTAGTATTGCAGGGTTCGCAGGAGAGCTTCTTTGAAGTTTGGAAGGTAGGGGATGAGGTAATAACAGAATTGAAGCTGTGGAAAGGAGCTCGTGAGTCGTGCTTGGATAGCTCAGTTGGTACAGCACCTGCACGCGACAGACAAAGGTCCCGAGTTCCAGTCTCGGTCCGGTACACAGTTTTAACCTGCCAGGAAGATTTACGTGCAAAATTGCTTATAAACATCTAAGTTACCAAATATAGCTTCTAAGCTACACTGTCGGCTTCGAAGTAACAGGTCAGCGAATTACCCTTTGCATGTCGGCTTGTCCACGCACAGGCGGTATGGAAATAGGGCTCAAAATTCAGTTTTTGGTGTGTCTGAAATTGGTAAGTTAGTTTATGACCCTCATGTATTCCTTTAACACTTTTGGTGATACCTCATCTGCCAATTGGTTAACTGTTTCGCACAACATATGTAAATGACCTAACAGATAACGTCGAAAGTTCCATGAGGCTTTTCGCGGACGATGCTGCTGTACACGAGAAGTCGCGACGCTAGAAAACTGTAGCGAAAGACAGAAAGATCTGCAGAAGATCGACTTTCGGTGCAGGGAATGGCTATTGACGCTCAGTGTGGACAAACGTATCATATTGCGTATACATAGACCAAAAGACGCTCTTTAGTTAAAAAATCATTGGATGCAGTTACTTCCGTAAAATATCTAAGAGTATGACTACGGAGTGATTTGAAGTATAGCGACAACATAAAAGCAGTGGTGGGTAAGGGAGATGCCCGACTGAGATTCATTGGAAGAATCCTCTGGAACATGCAGCTCTCAACAGAGGAAATAGCTTACAAAACTCTAGTTCAACCAATACCTGAATATTACTCGTCAGTATAGGATCCTTACCAGGTAGAGGAAATAGAGAAGATACAAAGAATAGCTGCACGTTTCGTTAAAGATTCGTTTAATACGCTCGGAAGCGTGACGGAGATGCTCAGCCAACTCCAGTGGCACACGCAGCAGGAGAGGCGTTCTGCATAACGGTATTGTCTGCAGTTAAAGTTAAGACAGCGTAGGTTCCTAGAAGAGTCAACAAATATATCTCCCGGAAAGTCCACGAAGATAGAATCACAGACATTCGAGTCCACACGGAGGCTTATCAACAATCGTTTTTCTCGCGAACGACAAGTGACTGGAACAGCAGAAGGGGGAAGCAAGGAACATTGGTACGCAATGTAGTCTCCACCACACGCTGTAAGGTGACTAGCGGAGTATAGATGTAACTGTAACTGAGAAAAAATGTATTTCCTATCTCTGAAGAGGCAATAGCCAGCATATCTAAAAGCTGCTAGAGATGGCGGACAGGTGCGCGGGAGATGTGCTTGCCTGTATGGATGAATGTGTGTGTCTTTCCTTTTCTGAAGAAGGGCTTGGCGGAAAGCTAAATATGTAACATTCTTTTCGTTGTAACTGTCTGCAACTCAACGTTTCATCTTTACGTTGAGTCCGGCTCTAACCTTTCCCTTATATCGTTGATATCTAAGAGAAATAAATAAGAAAGTTCATCAAAATAGGATACATACTGAAGACGTTGAATCATGAACGGAAAGAGGAATCCAGTACTGAATATTATATTTTATACCCACTATTTAAATTGTTCAGTGTAACTTCTGTTTATGGGTGCAGGGTATATAACCGCAAAACCAGAAAAATTCGTCGGAACGTTAGGCATCTCTCGGCACGAAACAACTGAGAGAATGAAAAGAGTACAGTGTACAACCCTTTTAATGGCGCACAAACTCGCGATTCCGTCAGATAAGTGCTTCTGGAGTCAGAGTAATGTTCGCAGGGACTCTTCTAGCGATTTATTGATTTGAAACCTCTTTAGGTATGTAACTTGCAATAGCTTTACTGTTGATGAATATACTTAAATTCCGAGAGATTTACGTAAATGCCTTTCGTTTCATCGTGACGTTAATTTACCTTAGCCGTATCAGTCCACTTGTCGAGGTAGTTTCTTTATCACACCTACAGTCACAACGCGATTTTAATTGTACACGTCTCTGCGCATGAGCTGAAATCAGTCATAGCACGAGACCTCGTGAATAAGCTTGATGAAGAAAAAGAGACCTAAAAAATTTCTGTAGATCTATCGAAACAGGTATTTAAAAAAATTCTTCTTCATATATGAAGGAGAGAGAACTCGAAAAACTTGTAATTGTTGGTAGTTTATGATGATAAAACGCATGGCAGGAGAATAAAGGACAGCAGACTAAGACACACCAACAGAGCATTCCTCATCAAAAGAAGTCTACTAATATCAAAGGTAAGCGTTGATCAGAGATAGAAATTTATGATGATGTGCATCTAGATTACAGCATCGAGTGAAGGTGAATCAAGTTCTGTCTGAAAACCGGAACAGGAGAGAACTGGCACGTTTTAGGTGCGGTGTTACGGAAGGATTCTGATATTAACTTCCCCATACTAGTTGTGGAATGGAATATGGTGTGAACACTGACTAGAAGGAGAGAAGAAAGATTAGACAGCGGATTAGGAAATAAATTCCATGGTACTAGAGAAAACAATAGAGGGTAAAAATTGTAAAGGAGAAAAAGCCTGAAATATACACAAAAAATATTGGGAGTAGTAAGGATTAGCGATGAAGAAACACTAGGGCAGGTTTAGGAGGAGGTGCTAGGCATGGGTTTTGTTTGTCACCATCGTTTTCAATATTTATGCAGAGAAATTAACACAAAGCATCAGAAAAAGCTGGAAGCATAAATGTAGGACGAGAAATAATAAGGGTAATTAAGTATGCATATGATCAAGCAGTGTTAGCTGAATAAGAGGAAGAACTATTTTATGACAGAGAGGATCGCATAGGTGGGGAAAGAGAATGGAACGAGAATAAGTGTAGTAAACATCATAGTGGTGACAATCGGCAAACATCAAGGTTCCGTCAGAGTTTCATTGGAAGGGAAGACTTTGGTTCGAGTAAATATTTTAGATACTTAGGACGTGTAATGACAAAACAGAAGCTGTGTGGAGAAAATTAAAAGAAGACTATCCATGAGTAGAAGAACTTTTGATAGGTGAAAGGTTTGTCGACAGCAAAATGGATTATACAATAAAGACAGAGACTGCTGAGTGTTTTGTCAGGAGTGTTGCACTGTGTGGCAGCGAATAACGGACGAACAAAAAGAAAGAAGAAAAATACGTGGATAGTTTGGAAATGTGACTGTGGGGAAGAATGCTAAAAATGAAATGGACTGACAGAATAACGAATGAAGAAGTACTTCCAGAAAAACGAGAAGAAAGAAAGCTAGTGGATATAAGAAGAATGAGTAAAACATCTTGTCTGAGACCCACATTGCGAATAAATTGCCTGCAATGAGGAAAGTGAGAGAAAGAAGAAGACTGAATGCTGAATTCCAGTAAAAATAGTTGACGTAACCACCCGTTTAGTTTAATTTGTTGTAATTATTTGGCCACTAGCTGCCCAACTGTTTAGCCAGTTACATTGTTGTTAAATATATTACAGATACATATAATTTGTCGTGTTGACAGCGGATTTTCTATACATTTCACAATTTCTTAATTATATATAACCACTACAAATAACAGATTTAAATAAACTTTCTTTTTCTTGTGCTGCGGATGTTAATAAGTGGCAATCATTTTTCATTGGAGTTAGTTTTATGGGGTTCATCATTGGCATTAAACAGCCAATCGGGCATGAGATTGACACACTCCACATATAACCAATTATAAAATGACTGCGTACGGTTTTCCTTCTGGTAACAATGGTGTTGTAAATCTGTGGGATCAATCAAGTATTATGGTTGATGTCACTCGATGTCCTCACTTATTTGAATTTAGAGATCTTGTCCGTTTCTTGAAAGTGTCTTGCAAAGTGGACATAGATTTTTGGCTGTCGCGACACTTGTGACGAGAGGTACTCGCAATAAAGTTTCACCGAATTCTTGTCAGGTCAGATTTGTCAGTCTCGAGCTTTCTACAACTTTCTCTGTTGCCATCGTCAGGAGATTAGATTTCAGCAAGCCGTTACGCACTTTAGTTGGCCGAATTGCGTCATGGAGACGTCACGAAGTCACGGAGCTTCCATAATCTACCAGAGATTATGTCGATGTTGATAACTGAAGAACGTTGGAAGTGACGTTGTTTTTGTTGGATAGTGGACAGTGACAAATCTGTCGCGACAAGAACTATGTGAAATATTTATTCGAGAAAGTCGCCGCGAACAATTACGTTCTCAGGGGAATTACCAATTTCACGTTTGAGTTATAAAGTTTACATTGTGGAATCATTGCAGTGCTCTGTCGTTTCGTCATCTGAGAGGTTTCCCTGAATCGGTACCAGTCATCAAATGCCCTTTGTATAATGCAGACGTAGAAGGAAAGGCTTTTCTTCCGCGATGCCACTGTTTGCTAATTGGTCAAAAATTTCGTTGTCTCTGATTCCGGAATACATTTTGATCCAGAGAAGTTGCACACTTTTGTATTGTTTGAAACTCTGATAGATTAGCTGCTGCACGTTGAATGGGTCTTAGTTCGTTTGCAAGTTCCATGATTGATGATGTAGTTTTTCGAGGGCGCTCCAGGAATCTGTTGTTATTGGAGTACCATTGATATTATGCAGTGCATATCTCAGTCTCTGTTTTGTTCCCACAACCTCGCCCATAAAGCTGCTCGTTTCAGGATTAATCTTGTACACAGCTCCAGTATCGATAGTATGACCAAAGTATGCAAATTTTGTTCTTTCACTCGACCTATATCCGTCAGTATATATCGGGTTCAGAATGAGATTTTCACTCTGCAGCGGAGTGTGCGCTGATATGAAACTTCCTGGCAGATTAAAACTGTGTGCCCGACCGAGACTCGAACTCGGGAGCACACTTTTAATCTGCCAGGAAGTTTCATATCAGCGCACACTCCGCTGCAGAGTGAAAATCTCATTCTGGAAACATCCCCCAGGCTGTGGCTAAGCCATGTCTCCGCAATATCCTTTCTTTCAGGAGTGCTAGTTCTGCAAGGTTCGCAGGAGAGCTTCTGTAAAGTTTGGAAGGTAGGAGACGACGTACTGGCAGAAGTAAAGCTGTGAGTACGGGGCGTGGGTCGTGCTTCGGTAGCTCAGTTGGTAGAGCACTTGCCTGCGAAAGGCAAAGTTCCCGAGTTCGAGTCTCGGTCGGGCACACAGTTTTAATCTGCCAGGAAGTTTCATATATCGGGTTAGTTGTCGGGAATTCCGTTAAGATGTGCTAAATGACATTTATACCCTCGGTGTCAGAAATGGAGAAGGGCCTTGTTTGATAAAGTTTAGATGATAGAAGAAGGTGTCATACTCTGGTCTGAACATCGAATGTGTCTCATCATTCATTGTGAGCGGAATGATGTATTGTAGGTGACTGTAGCTGGTGGCTAATACAGGTATTTCTTTGCCGCACGTTGTATCCCAGGCAATAACAAATTCTCTAAATTTGTTAAGTTTCTGAAGAAGAGGATATGGTGATACAGCTGCTTTGCGAAGTATAAATTTCTCAGCTAATAGATTGCTACAAATTTTCAACAGCATTTTTTGCTTCCGCCCGGAGAAATTTTGTCGGGGTGGATTCCACAATTCTAATAGCACGGCGCTATATGTTGTCAATTTTGTTGAGGTTATACTTTGGGACACTGTCATACTAAATTCTACCATAATCCAGTAGCGAACTAGTGAGACCGCGACATGGTGAGAATGACACCGTTACTTCTTCTCCCAACTATATCAGCTCCCTACCATGTTCAAGCCACCGCATGTATTATGCTCAGTGACTGCTAAGTCTTTCCTGTCATATTTTCCGAGTGTTTGGCCCATATCATTCTGCTGTCTACGTGCATCCATAGTGATTTGGTAGAATTCACAGCAATGGTATATGGTCGTAGATGAAGTGAACGTAATGTTTTATTCTACTAACATCTTCAGAAAATCACAACCAATGATTTTATGTGTGAGAAGTTGAGTCCAGTTTCGTAAGACCATTCTGAGATTATTTCGGCGGCCTGTTCCAGAAGCAACAATGTCACTCTAAACTTGTCGATGATGTACAGCTACAGATATCAGCTGCTTGCTGCAGGATCTTAGTTATAGGTCCACATAGCTTTTCTGCATCGGCAGTCTACAAGGGACTTAGAATTGATCCTTGTATTTACTCCATGTAGAGCGTTAGTGGTCTATATCTCGTTGTACGTAAACGATACGACGGTTTGTTACGTTGCAGAGACAGGTGATGATAATGCCTGGGAACCTAACTGAGCAGAGTTTGTGCATCAGTAAATTAATGTGCGTACTGTGGTAAGCCCCTGTAGCATTCATAAGCACTACTGTCTAAGAGACTTTGTTTAAGAATGTGCGCTCGAGTTCACTGCTAGTAAGTGCAGAGATTCCATTGTGCTTCTTCCTTTACGTAATCCGTTCTGTTTATCAGGCAACAGTCCGGCCCCGGTAGCTGAGTGGTCAGCGTGACAGACTGTCAATCCTAAGGTCCCGGGTTCGATTCCCGGCTGGGTCGGAGATTTTCTCCGCTCAGGGACTGGGTGTTGTGTTGTCCTAATCATCATCATTTCATCCCCATCGACACGCAGGTCGCCGAAGTGGCGTCAAATTGAAAGACCTGCACCAGGCGAACAGTCTACCCGACGGGAGGCCCTATCCACACGACATTTCATTTCATCAGGCAACAACTAGTTAATTTTTAACCACCATTCAAAACGAAGCCTTAAAATTCGCTGCAAGTTTTTCAGTACACTTCAGAACAACGAGACCGGGCGATATGATGCACTTAGAAATTATGTCATATTTATTTCAGTCGTCTGGAAATTCATTCTCTTTTCATACAGGGTTGCAGACGTCTGTCAATAGGTTTTTCGCTTCAGTGGGTAAATTAGCTAGCATGGAATACTGAATCTTGTCGTATCGTGGGGTGGTGTAGCTAGAGGTCCTCAAAACCCATTCTAGTTTATTGATAACAAATGGTCTCAACAACACTAAGTTGTGCAGCGAAGAACAATCCGAGATCTAGTGTGGAAGCAATTCCGGGACGACGGTAGGTTGAGGAACGAATCTGCGCAGATGCCTATATTCAATCTTGATGGCTGTAGTTCCATGGAATCCTGTTTTAAAATTTGTCGACTGTAGGTTATACAACTGAAGTAGGTGAGCTCCTTGTAAGGTTGTTTCCAGGATCCTTTCATACTGTTCTTTAGAGTTTTGTTGGCGACGATAGCGACTCTTTGGTTGAAATACTTCTCCCATGTGTGCTGTTTGCAGATTAAAGGAGAAACAGGCAGAGGAAAGTGGATAACGTCCAGTCGGTATGTTATAAGATATGTCAAAGAACAAGCCTAGTTGTAGTGGTCCTGCCCCCGCTCCCCAACCCCTTTCCTCTGCCAAAAAATGGTATTATAACAATATCACGATAGTGCACAGTCCATCTGAAGAGGATCATATGATCGTAGCCGGTAGTGTAATAAAAATAAATTCCTTAACTATTGGTTTTGGTGGGCAAGAACGAGTTTATTTATGAATTACACACCAACAGGTCTTATTATCCTTAAAGCTGAGCATAATGTGCGCTTATGGGGGATAGAACTCACAGGATAACTTTGAACATGAAAGAGATTCGTGAAAAGTGACTGTGTTTTGAACCATTTCTTACAAAAAGGTATATAGATCATTATTTTTAAAGGGTAACACAATGACTGGTATGAGCTCTCTTGGAATGCTGCAGATGTGACTTTTTCCGCAATTTGGGAAGGACTCTAATGATTTCATATTCCAACGTGATGAAGGACTACCATACTGTTACAACAATATCCAATAGTTTCTCAGAGACCCATTGTCAAAACGCGGGTTAGGGCACACGCAATCTTGAGACATTGCCCTACTTTATTAGCTTCAAACACCTTCATTCGTGACCCCACGCAGTCTTTAGTTGTGGGGTTACGTGAAGCAATATTTTTGGTTTCCCTTTAGCTCTCGACCTAATAATGTTACTATTACTACTCGTATTAATGGTATTATTATTATGGTATGTAGTATACTGCCTAGTATATTCGTACGCAGAATTTCTGACACCAATGTTCCCTGTCTTCAGCTTCTTCCCTCTGTGAGCTGTATCTCCTTCCATATCTCATGTTATTCAGATGCTGAATTCTTCTTCTTCCTTGTCTTGTAGTTCCTTTGATCTTCTCTTCGATGACGTCGTGTGTAAGTATGTGTCCAATCCAGTCGAACGTTCTCTGAAGAATCGAATATTCAGAATAGTTTTCTTCTGTCCTACTCTTTCCAGTACATCGTCGTTTGTTACCCTGTCTGTCCACTCTATCTTCTCTCTCTTCTCCAAGTTTCGAAACTTTCCCGGTGACATATACGAAAAAAAAAACAACTTCAACAGTGATTACTGTCTATGGAGAAATTTTACGTAAATTTGTGACTGTTTTACCTGTCCTCTAGATGTTGTACGTGAGGCTGGTGGTGGACAAACGTATAGTATTTGCAGTAACATTAGAAGACGTTAGGGTTTTCTAGGTACTGAGCAGTTGTTTCTCTTCTGTGTCGTGTTTCCGTCACTAAGGACAGAGTTTTAAAGTCAGGACATTCACCTGAATCACTCTGTATATCTGAAAGTTAATTGCTTCTCCTCAGGCAGATCGTAGGAAGAAACTGACAGATGAAAATAGGCTACTTGCTTCTTTGAAAATGTTGAGTGAGACAGCCAGATCAAAGTTAACTGCTTGCGTGTTTCCGTTTCTGCCTTGTTCTGTGAAAGCCACTGCCAGTGGTTGAGCATTCTCATTGCCTTTCCATCTTTGCTGTCCGTAATCGAATTTGTCTATGATTAGATTTCTATACATTAGGCTTATAACAAGGGTGCGTAACGGATAACACGGGGACGCGAACAAGAGTGGGAAACGTGGTGTTCCAGACAGAAGCACATTGCTTTCACTGCATTGACCTCTTTTACTGACAACAAATATCTCTCCCTGATTTCTTCTTCTCCTACTGCGTTGTAATTCAAGACGAGCCTTAGCCTCTTCAGCTATCTCCTTCCATGTATCCCGGTCCCTTGCTAGCATGTTCCAGCTTCCGAAGGTTTTCTATGACTCCGTCCTCCCATCTAGTTTTCGGTCGACCACGTTCCCCGCGGTCATCTGGCATTCCTTGTAAAACCTTTTTTGGTATTTCTGTATAGTTTATCCATGCTATGTGTCCAGCCCACCTCAACTTAGATGCCTTCACAATTCTTATAACGGGCTGATCTTTGTATTTTAATGGTTGTGTCTCCTCCTCCATCTTTCCCTTTCGCAAATTGGGCCGATGATTCTCCTGAGTAACCTTTTCTCGAATGCATCAAGCGATCCAGCTTCGTTTGCTGTCACAGCCCAGGTTTCAGAGGCATATGTAAACACTGGTGTGATTAGTATTTTATAGATGGTTAGTTTAGTGGTTCTAGCCACGAGCCTTGAGGATAGAAGCCTTGTTAAGGCGAAATACGCTTTCTTGGCAGCAATTTGCCTCAGCTTTACTTCATTTGAGGTATCATTTAGACCAGTTACATCGAACCAGGGTACTTAAGATGATCGACTCTTTCCAAAGTATAACTACCCATCGTTACTTCGCCTGGCAGGTTCTGCCTGAGTGCTTTCGCAGAAGTTACGTATTTTGTTTTCTGCTCACTGTTGTTTAGTCCTATACTCCTGCCGGCCTGTTCAAGTGCGGTGAATGTCTCTTCTATTGCCGTCAGAGTTTTCCTACTATGTCGATGTCGCCCGCATAGGCCACTATCTCCACAGCTTTATGAAAGACGGCCCCCCTGTTCGAGATATTTGCTTCTCTCATCACCTTCTCCAAGGCGGCGTTGACTAGGAGGAATGCCAACTCATCACCTTGTCGTACTCGACTTTTAATTTCCAATGTATTGGACAACATTCCTCCAGTTTTTATGCTACCTTTCGTTCCTCTCATTGTGATTCTTACTACCCTTACCACATTTTTTGGAACACCCAATTCATCTAGAGCTTGATATAGTTGCTCTCTGTTTATGCTCTTGTACATTGCTTTAAAATCGATAAAAAAGTGATACGTTCCGAGCCCTTATTCCTTTGTTTTTTCCAGAATTCATCTTAGGGTAAATATCAGGTCGATAGTTGACTTACTGGGTAAACCCATATTTGTACGACCCCCGTTTCCCTCTGTATTATTGGAAGGAGTCGGTCATACAGTATGTTAGAGAGGATTCTATACACCAGATTAAGTCGTGTGATCCCTCTATAGTTACTGCATTCCTTTTGGTTTCCTTTCTTATATATATAGGGCACATAATGCCGTCTCTCCGTGTTTGAGGCATTTCCTCTTCTTCTCATTTTAGATTCACGTTTCAGCATGTTCATTTCCAATTCAGAGCCTCCTTGCTTGAAAAGTTCTGCTGGAATGCCGTCCGTTCCTGACGCCTCCTCACCACTTCTGAGTTAGGTGGGTCTGCACTATCTGGGTCCTCTTGCTCCTGTGTTTCGCCGGCCGGAGTGGCCGAGTGGTTCTAGGCGCTACAGTCTGGAACTGCGCGACCGCTACGGTCGCAGGTTCGAATCCTGCCTCGGGCATGGATGTGTGTGATGTCCTTAGGTTAGCTGGGTTTAAGTAGTTCTAAGTTCTAGGGGACTGATGACCTCAGAAGTTAAGTCCCATAGTGCTCAGAGCCTTTTGAAGTATCCTGTGTTTCTGTTGGGTTCCTTAGCACAACACTGGGTCTTGGATTAAGGAGTTTATCAAAGTCGCGATGCCACCTCTCACATATGCCCTTATTTTCGCTTATAATTTCGCCGTTCTCATCTTTTATTAAACTTGTTCTGCCCCTGAGAGGTTTCAGTGCCCTAATCACCCCTATAAAATTTCCTTTCCTAGTTCGCACTTCTCAGAAGCTCCATTTCTTCAATATTTGCGTTATCCACTCCCTCTTTTTCCTCTGATGGGTCCTTTTTTCAATTGTCCGTTTTCTTTATATTTTTCCTTGTTCCTTTCACTGTGTTAGATATCCTTGCCCTCACCCGTGTACAAACTAGGAAGTGATGAGCGTCTATATTTGGACCTCTTAAACTTCTTGCATCCATTAAGTTTGATTTGTGCCTTGCATCAATTATTAATGGCCGATCTGATTTACTGTACTTCCATCTGGTGCTGTCCATGTTTCCTTACGTATTTCCTTGTGTGGGAAGGATGTGGAGCCTACCATCATGTTTCTAGGTGTTGCAGATAGTATCAACTTAGTCACGTTCTCATTACTTACAGCTTGTTTGCTGCAGATACCAATTATTGGTCTCTTCCCACCTGATCATTTAGGTCTTTGGTTAGTACTTTTGTATCATGCCCTGGGCATTCATTATAAGCTCTTTCAAGTGATTCGTAGAAAGCTTCTTCCTCCTCATCCTCTGATTCTTCAGTTGGTGGATGGGCGTTAATTATGGCGCAATTGAGGAATTTTCGTTTTACCCTGTCGATAGTCTTGGGTTTACGGGGTTGAATTCTATTACCAAGTGTTTTAGTTGGTGATGCACCACAGATCCTGCCCAACTCATGGTTCCTTTCGCTACAGCTATAAAATATGTTTGCTTCTTTCTTTTCTAGGATTCCACTCCCGGTCCATCTTAGTTCTTGTAACGTTATGATACTCTCTTTCAGATTCATTATTTGGTCTAGCATCGTTTTCAGGCATCCTGAACGGTATACTGATCGCACATTCTAAGTATCGACAAATAAATCCTATTTACGCTTTATGTTATTTTTATATCTTTTCTTTACTCCATTGTTTGATTGCCCGTCCTCCATAACCTTGTCCATTCCATATCCATATCCGTCATCCTTTAACCATCTGGCCTTTGTTTGTTGAAGTTTCATAACAGCTGGTTTTTTTTTTCAGTGTGGGCTGTCAACACTACGTCCAGCCTCTACCGGAGGACGGGTAGTCTTTATTCGGGGTTTTCTGCCCTTAGCCTTTGGAGACCAAACTCTCAGCTGCAAAGTAGTAGTTTGCTAGTTTTGGCCCGCCCCGGGTATTTTGTTTCCTCGGTGTCCACCATACCTGGTGAATGCTCCCCTATCCGCCACCTGGGAAAGCATCCGATCGGAGACTAGCAACTCCACACTGGCTTGCTTGTTTTCGTTATCTGCCTTGTTCTGTGAAAGCCACTGCCAGTGGCTGAACATTCTCATTGCCTTTTCATCTTTGTTATCCGTAATGGAATTTAGCTATGATCAGATTTCAATACATTAGGCTTATAACAAAGGTACGTAACGGATAACACGCGAACATGAATGAGAAACGTGGTATTGTAGACAGAAGCAAATCGTTTTCACTGTATTGGCCTCTTTTTCTGACAGCAAATATCTTTCCCTGAACAGATATTGTTAGTAAAATTGTATAAATCCCCCAGAGTAGGATGGAATATGGTACGAAACCGTAATTTAAAGACTTTTTTTAACTTTGAACTACAATTTTATTAAGTCGATTATGCGTGTAACGGTTAACTTGAACAAACGGAAAATGAATTAACTGCAGACGAACACACTTCCTATGGAGGGCAAATGTTATTGTTGTCTAACCTAGCGAAAAACCAGGATGCCTTTACCGGTGCTAATTATTAATGCAGATGGTCCACTGGTACAAGAAATCAGTAACATATTGCTTTACCTAAGGGCCCATGACTTGGGACAGCATCATATCAGTCTTCACCACGACTAGTAACAACGCATCTATAGTAAACTCGTCAGAGAGAGCGTGTCTTTATTCAACGGGTGGCAACGGGATTGTAAGACCACTTCCATTCTTTAAGGTCGGATTTGCCAAGAGGCACCAAGGCAACATAACGATCCGAACACGAAAACTCTCCTTCGTGAGCACGATGGATGTAGAGAAACCTCTCTAGTTTCTTCCATCACCATCTCAAGTTGGCGGAACCACCATGTTACGCTACGGGTAACAGTTTCCCGCCAAAGTTCAAAACTAAACCCGATCTCTCAATCACCCAATCTTGTTTTCATACACAGAAGGGATACAGGCACAAAAATATGGTCGTACTAGATTGGTGTGAGAGGTTCTCTCTCTTCCAAAGGCATGTTACCTTCACATTCAGGTAACCTGCGGCGTCAGATACTGATAACGGTTAAAAGTGAAAGCCTTTCCGTATGATACAGTTCCGTATGGACCTGTTTCACGTTGACAAAGAAGAATCAAGGTTACCTGCATTAATAAGGAATCATTTGTCGTTGCACATTTACGCGAAATGGTAGAATTAAGGGTTTAATGTCCCACTGACAGTAACGGTTTAGGGACAACACGAACAATCTAAATCTGGGTGGAAATTTGAACTCCAGTTCTCCAGAGGACTGCCGTTACCATGGAGCAACCTCACTTGTTACAAGAATGAGAGTTTCTTTTCCTATCTCGGGCAGTTGTCACACGGTGTGACAAAAAAAAAAAAAAATGGCTCTGAGCACTATGGGACTTAACTGCTGAGGTCATCAGTCCCCTAGAACTTAGAACTAGTTAAACCTAATTAACCTAAGGAGATCACACACATCCATGCCCGAGGCAGGATTCGAACCTGCGACTGTTGTGACCATTTTTGTCATAATCGATCAACTCAGTAACTGTGGTGGAGCAAATTAGTACAGATGTGTCTTTCCGCTGGTCCAGAAGGCATAAAAGTCGGAGTTAATTCGCAGCCTCACTGAAAATGACATGAGAGATTCATGCAGTCTTTAAGAAAATAAGACCATATCTAGAACGCAGATTAACTGATGTGTAATAAAACTCTAGCGAGAGTCTGTTGTACTTGTAAAATTTCGATCCTGCGTCCGGGAAACCGAAAAATAGGAATATGAGCAGACACAAATCTGTGATGGTAGACGGATGGCCTATGTCCACCTAAATCAGATAGCGGCCAATGAGAAGCCAAGAGACGGATGTGGAGAGGAAACAATATGTAATCGTGCCTAAAAAGCCGGCCACAATTCGGAGAGCGCCCCACTCGTCACTGGTGACGGGCTGATGACTTGCCGAGGACCAATTAGCAACCCGGCGACGTCTCCGGGCCGGCGCGGCGGTTCGCTCTCTGGCCGGTCGCGACGCCCTATCGACGGCGCTCATCTGACTGATGGCCCCGCTGTCACGTGACGGCGCCCGTCTCGCTCGCTATTGGTCAAGACTACACACAACCTGTCCGCTCGCCGGACTTGTTACGATGCTATCTGCGACCCTGAGGCCGCGCTCCGCACGCCGCCCTCATAGCCCGCCGCTCCGCCAGTAACTTCCACAGCCGGAGACCTTCTCTGGTTTATGCGCCTCCGTAGCACTGATAGCGAGATATGCTTGCAGATGCGCTTCTCGGCACTAAAGCGGCACACACTTGCATTTTAAGGAGTTTTATCGGGTCTATTTCTTCCTGTCTTCCTATTATTAATACGAGGCTGATTCAGTAAATGACCTTAGAAGTGTATCGAAAGTTCTATCAAATGGCACACATCTTTGCTTCAGAATGGCTTTTAAGAAACAGAGATATGATTATAAAACTTTTTATTTGTTGATGGGCAACACAAAACCTCAAAGATTTTTGCTATTTGTTGTCCAAGGTTACGGCAATTGCTCTGACATAGCCGCGCGCGTCAGCATGCCGCTTCCGAGATTCGGAGAGACGTGTCGGACTCGGTCCGAATCTGTCCGGCGGGTTAACGACGAGGGCCGGTATTCCAGCCAGCCTGGACGTGATTTTTAGGCGGTTTTCCACATCCGAGTAGGTGAACACCGGCCTGGCTTCCAGTAATATTACCATGCCGGCTCCGTGAAGATGCTGTATAAAGGTCAGGAGAAGGAAGACTTCAGTTGCTATATGATCCGATTATACAACTTTCTGTCTCACAGCACTAGTTGTCGTGTCCCGAGAGGGAGTGAGATTGACACGAATCGTATTCAGGTGTCTTACCTCGATAGATCTTCTCGAAGAGTAGAAGTAGGTGCGGGCAGCTTCTGCAACTCTGACAGCTAGAGGGAGCAAGCTAATGCTAAGGTGCAGGATACGGAACTCGGTGAGGTGTGGTTACTGCTGCAGGGTAGAATTCATAACTCCCTTATCGTTTGACAACTGAGAATCCCTACTGGCACTATCCTGCTCTACTTTCTGCCAGTTGAATCTCTTACTCTGGAATCTATCTCCCTGGTTATTGCGGAGCCGAGGCTAGCGAATCGCATTAAGTCCCCCACGTCTGCCGTAGAACGACATAGGTTCTGTGTCGGTATGCCTAGCAGATCTCGACTCTATAGGGTCCTCCTGTCCCCCTATTTGTACTAACTATGTGCATCACGGAAAGCCTGTAGAATGTTTTATGCCTCCTCCCTGGAGACTGACCACGCACTTGGTATATTTATATCATCATGTGATGTGATAAAGCTACTTTGATCCCTGTTATGCATACGGCTACAGCGTCCAGCTAGTCACGTAACGCTACTTGTCTCCTGGTGCCGCTTCGCCTGCGCTGGCTCATATCATCGACAGATACTGTCGCACTGCTTCCGTCCCGGAGATTACGCCTAACCGCTGAATAAGTCCTAATACACTTAATTTGTACTCATCGCTGATTGAGATTCGCAACAAAGTGGATTCCCGGAAGGACAGGTTTGTTAATAGAATGGGAGTGGTCTAGAGTTTTATAGAAATGCCGCTCGATGCCAGGCCTTGTAATGATCGTATTTATTAACTCAGTCTGAAGTACGAAGGCGGCCGCTCAGCAGAAGGCTTTATATGAGATGCAGTGAAACATGTGTCAACCAGAGATTGCGAGGCGGCGTTCGGGTCTTGGGCATTTCAGGAAGATCAGAGGCATGCACCTTGTAGCTTCACATCCAAATCGACAATATGGTAGTGCTGTGTTTGACAAACCTAATATGTAAGTTACCTGTGTCCGAATAACAGCAGCAGCAGATACTGACATTCTCATATTCTCTTTGGCTTACAAAGAAACAACTTCTAGTTTAGTGTTAGAAGAGACCATCATTTTTCGGATCCAAACCATCAAGGGCACTGGCACTGATGTATACATCCACATCCAGCATCTAAATTGACTAGCAGAAACAAATGAATCATTGTTACGAGACAACAGTCTCTGTAGAATTGCAGATCACACCAGGAAATGATTTTTTGGTGTGGTTTCCTCAGTAGGCTCTTAAAATTGCTGACTGAGATAACCACGTCGGAGGTACCAAAGAGACCCCGTCAGACATGTGGTTTCTTACGAACAGCAGTTGCACCACGGAGGCTTTACGTGGTCCCTGGGAGACTTTAGAACTGAAAAATTCTCATTATTAGGACATTTTGCGTTTGTACCAACGCGAAGATATTATCTGAACGGGACGGAAATTGGTAGATGTGATGTACATGTACAGACAAACAAATGATTAGAATTTCAGAAAAATTGGATGATTTACTCATTAGAGCTTCATAAATTGAACAAGTCAGTAAAGCGTTCGTTCACCTCTAGCCCTTATGACAGCTGTTATTCGGCTTGGTACCCATTGACAGAGATGTTGGATGTCCTTCTGAGGGACATCATGACAAATTTTATCCAACTTGGCGAATGCGAATTAAAATGCTCGTGTATTCATAGTAGACATGCAGGGACAAATCATTAAACTAATCTTTTGGAACCGATACACAGTGTGGGAGTGCTTTATACATAGCACATTATAACATGAGGCACCTACGGTATTTTTTTACCAGCAACACGGCACTGTAAACATGTGGTCTTTTTATCCATTTCCTTTGAACTATTTACAATAAATGAAATATTGCATTAAAAAATTGGGTGCCTTCACGATGGCAACAAACACCAATAAACTGACGGCTGTGTAGGTTAATTGCCGCTTTTACCAACACTTATAAAAGCCTTATTAAGACCAGATTCGTTTCGTTTTATTTTAAAGCATTTCCAATCATCACTGTAACGATTTTTTTTTCTCTTACAATTTTATTTTTTATGATCATTAATACACTCCTGGAAATGGAAAAAAGAACACATTGACACCGGTGTGTGAGACCCACCATACTTGCTCCGGACACTGCGAGAGGGCTGTACAAGCAATGATCACACGCACGGCACAGCGGACACACCAGGAACCGCGGTGTTGGCCGTCGAATGGCGCTAGCTGCGCAGCATTTGTGCACCGCCGCCGTCAGTGTCAGCCAGTTTGCCGTGGCATACGGAGCTCCATCGCAGTCTTTAACACTGGTAGCATGCCGCGACAGCGTGGACGTGAACCGTATGTGCAGTTGACGGACTTTGAGCGAGGGCGTATAGTGGGCATGCGGGAGGCCGGGTGGACGTACCGCCGAATTGCTCAACACGTGGGGCGTGAGGTCTCCACAGTACATCGATGTTGTCGCCAGTGGTCGGCGGAAGGTGCACGTGCCCGTCGACCTGGGACCGGACCGCAGCGACGCACGGATGCACGCCAAGACCGTAGGATCCTACGCAGTGCCGTAGGGGACCGCACCGCCACTTCCCAGCAAATTAGGGACACTGTTGCTCCTGGGGTATCGGCGAGGACCATTCGCAACCGTCTCCATGAAGCTGGGCTACGGTCCCGCACACCGTTAGGCCGTCTTCCGCTCACGCCCCAACATCGTGCAGCCCGCCTCCAGTGGTGTCGCGACAGGCGTGAATGGAGGGACGAATGGAGACATGTCGTCTTCAGCGATGAGAGTCGCTTCTGCCTTGGTGCCAATGATGGTCGTATGCATGTTTGGCGCCGTGCAGGTGAGCGCCACAATCAGGACTGCATACGACCGAGGCACACAGTGCCAACACCCGGCATCATGGTGTGGCGAGCGATCTCCTACACTGGCCGTACACCACTGGTGATCGTCGAGGGAACACTGAATAGTGCACGGTACATCCAAACCGTCATCGAACCCATCGTTATACCATTCCTAGACCGGCAAGGGAACTTGCTGTTCCAACAGGACAATGCACGTCCGCATGTATCCCGTGCCACCCAACGTGCTCTAGGAGGTGTAAGTCAACTACCCTGGCCAGCAAGATCTCCGGATCTGTCCCCCATTGAGCATGTTTGGGACTGGATGAAGCGTCGTCTCACGCGGTCTGCACGTCCAGCACGAACGCTGGTCCAACTGAGGCGCCAGGTGGAAATGGCATGGCAAGCCGTTCCACAGGACTACATCCAGCATCTCTACGATCGTCTCCATGTGAGAATAGCAGCCTGCATTGCTGCGAAAGGTGGATATACACTGTACTAGTGCAGACATTGTGCATGCTCTGTTGCCTGTGTCTATGTGCCTGTGGTTCTGTCAGTGTGATCATGTGATGTATCTGACCCCAGGAATGTGTCAATAAAGTTTCCCCTTCCTGGGACAATGAATTCACGGTGTTCTTATTTCAATTTCCAGGAGTGTAGTTCATATGGTTTACTTATTACCATAAACAGTTTTTATTATTTTCGTTATTCACGGTTTTTTTGTTTTTATTGCATTGTTCCTCTTATTCCACATACATGTGTTCAATTACTGCACACAGCACGTTCACTGCACTTAACACATTCACATTTCTGTGGTGGAAGTATCAGTGTCCTCTCTCACCATTTCGCGTGTTTTGTTTTGCTTGTGCAGGATGCATTCGTCTTTTGGCTGTCTTGATAGCGTTGAGAGCGTCTGCTATCACCCTGTGAGTGTTTATATTTTCCGATTAGGGGGACAGTGTGTGTGTGTGTGTGTGTGTGTGAGAGAGAGAGAGAGAGAGAGAGAGAGTATGTGTGTGTGTGTGTAAGAGAGAAAGAGAATTACATTATTTTTATTTTATTTTAAATTGGGGTTATTCTGTTTGCGTGTGTGTGTGTGTGTGTGTGTGTGTGTGTGTGAAGGGAGCTAACACGTCCTAACTGCTGCGTCTAAGGTATTGCTTTACTATAGTACAGTGGTGGGTGATCAAGTTCGTGATATTGTTTTGTGTTATCTATTGGAAGTGTTCTCTGCCAACAATATATTTTATTAGTTTAAATAGCGACAGGTGGCCGATGTTTGTCTGGTCATTTATTATGTGTTTCTTTTCTATTAATGATTTTTGAATTTAGAAGTTTTGATGTGGGTGTAGTCGATCTTTCTTGTTCGTGAATCTGAAAACTTCACGTCCTTTCCTACTGTGGTAGGGTGATGGTTTTGATGCTGAGATGTTTTGAAAGTATTGAACGGCTGGTGCCATATTTCCACGATGCGTTCCTTATACCTTATTTCAAAAGTTCTGCCTGCCTGTCCTAGGTATAGAGCATCACAGCACTGGAACTGGTAAATGCCAGATTTTTGCTCTTCCTTTTTTAGACATTTCTGTATAGAGTTGTTACTTTGTTAGGCTATTTGTATTCCTTGTTTCTTCAGGATAATCCCAATTCCGTGTGTCAGTTTGTTTTCATATGTGAATGTGTACCAACTTGTCTATTGTGTTTCTATTTTGTTCTCTTGTTGTGAAGAGGTGATGATGTTCGTGTGTGTGTATGTGTGTGTGTGTGTGTGTGTGTTTGTGCGTGTGTTCGTGTTTGTGTGTGGTGGCCGACGTTGGTCTCTGGATTTGTGTGGTGTTTCGTTTTACTTTTATTTTTTCACTGGATTTTCTTTGTTCAGTTTCATTATAGTTAAATCTATCAGGTACTGCTGTGTTTAATCTGTGGGTTGTATATCTGAGGGCAGATTTGTTTTGGGTCTATGGGTGGTTAGGTAACTGATGTAATGTTGTGGCTGTTGTGTTCTCCCTGTAAATGCTGAATGAGTGATGGTTATTTTTCTTTGTGATGGATATAGCTAGGAAATTTATTTGACATGTATTTTCTATTTATAAGTTGATCTTCGTGTTTTTCTGTAGTATGTTTATCTCTGCATGTCGCTGTTTTGGTCAGTAATGAGGTATAGGAGTGTGCTTATCTCTATTATGTGTTCTTGTAGTAACTTATTATAAGTATCTAGGTCTCGTTGTATTATCTTGATTGTTTCTTTGACTGAGATTGTGGAGTACATGTTTTATACATCAAATGAGACCAACATACCTGTATCTGGAGTATATCTTCATCATCATTATCTTCTCTTCTGGTATTAGGCAGGAATTGCCTGTTACGGTACCCATGGAATATATCTTTTGTATGGTTTATTTGTTCTTCTGTATTTTTCACTGTCCTGTCATTTTGCGTTTTATACTGTTGTGTGAGTATGTATAGCGTGTGTATGTATGGTGAGGACGTATATGGGTGCTTTTTTTGTAGTTAATGACAGGTCTTACTTTATGAAGCTTTGGTTAGCTCCAGAGTTTAAGGCTTTAGGTTCAGTACGTGTCATACAAGCTTTTTGTCTGTCATCCAGTATCTCTTCAATAGACTATAGTACATTTTTCATTTTTGTGTGGAACCTGTTTGTTGGATCTGACGCTAGATTTGCGATTTTATTCGGTGAAATGAATTATTGTGTCTTGTTATTGCATTTTTGTTTAAGAGTACAATAAAAAGTTCATAGTTGATGGTTACAGAGATGACATAGCTTTTGCAAAGTTGTGAGCGACGTGTGGATGCTATTCTGTCATTCTGTGCAACGGATTAATCTCAGATATACCCTTTACCCTGTGGCTCCTGCAAGATGCAATTTCCACCCCCACACTACTACAGATGTCGGACAGACGCTCCTAACGTTCAAAAGAGAAATGCCTGAAAAACTTTCAGCAATAAATATCTTCTGGAGTCGTCTGCTGTAAGGAAATGACACAAAAATTCACAAAATTTCTTACGTAACTAGTGGGATACTTGGGTACTGGAGTAGTGTAACAAAAACATGAAACTAACGAAAATTACAATTTTTTTTTTGCAAAAATTCATAGAAATCACAACGGCACTTTTAGTTATGAACTGAACAAGTTATTTCCGGGTTCTTTTCGGAATGTGAAGTTACCTCTTAAGGATAGGATTCGCTAATGAAATTTCTGTACAAAGTTTAAGATTGGTATTGACTTGGCACAATGGCTGAGAGCCACGTCTACTCAACTTGAATAATTATCCGTTAGAATGTTGCTAGGTACGGTCGAGGCTGTGCGTGTGAAATGCAGTGAAGTCTACTGTTGTGGAGGAAATATGGGGCTCGCAAGAGCTGTAGCGCACAATACCGTAAGCTGCTATGACTGATGTCTGTGCTGCTCGCTGCTGACAAATGAGATAACTCTTATTCTATCTGAATTGACCTTCGCCAATCAAACTCTCCCTACACCTTGATGAATTCTAGGACTCCTATTCGCCCCTAGTCTAACTATTGGCGTGGTACACCGGTCAGATAACAAGTCCACCGCGATGCCACTCAAAAATTCGCTCGCAGGCGTTTAACTATAACTATGTCCGTTCGCGCCGCACAATAAGTGTGGCGGCTAACACAGTAAACAACGCTTAATCACAAGGACTCAATATAGAGTCGCACTCCGTTTTGCTCTCGACAGAGGTGCTCTCCCAGTGAAGTACTGAGGAGAGACTTGTTGCTCGCTCTTTGAGTACACGTACGAGCGCACACGCTCTCGTTATGTGTTCTCGCTCCAAGAGCGACAACGGAACGGCCCCTCACCACGCTTTCGGTCTCTTCCATTACTCCTTCAGCTCAAGGCATCAGGAATATCGTCAGCCAATCAGCATTGCTCTACTAAAACGGGAGAATGACGTTTCGTTTAAGGCGACCAATCCGGAAATCTGTAGCATCGGCGTTTGGCGTTTGCTGTCTCCCTGTGGTAACCTCTGAAACTGTGTGCTATGTTTGTGAAGAATATAGTCTGGGCGCTCCCACACAATGTAGCGAAATCTGCTTTTAAGCTGAACATGGGGTCGTTCTCCCTTTCACTTGGGCAAACACTGTCTGCTCTACGGGTGGTCGCCGGCTGATGTAGATAGGTTGACTCGTCCTCTGAAGGGACCGACCTCCTGGCATGTGGTTTGCCTATCCAGAACTAAAGGCTTTTGTGACCGTCGTGTCTTGAATATGTGTGTGTACACCAGCTTTGAGTATTTCAATCTCGGTGCGCACTTGCGATTTACTTGTTATTTGCATATCGATTACATGAATTCATACAACACAGACTTTATCTTATCAAACTTGGGTTCGAATGAAGCGTCTTGATGTGCGGAATATGATTGTGAGGGCGGAATATGTAAGGAATGGGGGTCAGGAGACCATGACGTCCTACAATGTTCAACGGAAGCCAGTGCATACATGTTGGCCACTGATGGGATTGGGTATACGATTGGAGGTCAGCCCCTCAGTGTCAGTTAAGACTTGAAGATGGTATATTGAGTGACCAAAACTAGTTGAAATGTAACAAAACAAGATCAAAGCGAGGGCTGCAGATGTTTCACGTAAGTGAAAGGCTGAAGTCCCACAGGCCATCAGCCACAAGGATGGACATACAAATAACCATTTTCAGTCAATGATCGGTCCAATTGGACCAGAGGAGACAGTCCATTCGATGTAAACACAGCTCATACCGTTACGGAATCACCACCAGTTTGCACATTGCTTTGTTGACAACCATGGTCCATATTTCGTCGGGTCTGCACCACACTCGAACTCTACCATTTGCTCTTACCAACTGAAATTGGGACTCACCTGACCAGGATACGGTTGTCCAATCGTCTAGAGTCCAATAGATATGGTCACGACCCAGATGTGCTCTCGGTCCAGTCGTATGCTGCCATAGCCCATTAACGCCAAATTTCGCCACCGCACTGTTCTAACGTATACGTTCATCGTACGCCCCACATAGATTTATGCGGTTATTTCACGCACTGTTGCTTATTTGTTAGCATTGACAACTCTAAGCAAACGCAACTGCTGTCGGTCATTAAGTGGAGGTCGCCGCCATTGCGTTGTCGGTGGGGAAAGGTAACGCCTGAAATCTGGTATTCTCGGTACATTCTTGACACTGTCTCTCAGAATATTGAATTCCATAACGATTTCCGAAATGGAATGTCCCAAGCGTATAGCTCCAACTACAGCTACCATTTGACGTCCAATGTCTGGTAATTCCCATCGTGCAGCCATAATCACGTCGGAAACTTTTTCACATGAATTACGTTAGTACAAATTGTTCCTTTGAAAGGCAACGCCGATTTCCTTCCCCCTTCTTCCCTAATCCGATAGAGCCGATGAGCTCGCTATTTGTTCCCTTCCCCCAAATCAACCATCTAACCAAAGCTAAAGAGAACGCACGCACTTTTTCGGGACGTTATATGTGCGCTCTGTCGTTCAGAGACAATGATTCCAAGCAAAGTCAACAGATGGCACAATATGTCACATTTGCGAAACATGTTCCTGCCGTATGATAGTTTGCAAGCCAGCCTTTCAAAATGTAATCAAGAATTAAAGGCTATTGCTCGTGTACTCTGTGTATAACTTACGCAAGAGAGTACCGGAATTACATCAAAAAGTTGAAATGTGTTCTTATTTGTTTCACTTCGGAAACACAAGATTTCTTCACACAACTTCTATCGGGTGTTTCTGATACCCCTCCGGAACACAACTACGTCAGTTGGCGAGCTAATCAGTTTAGTCAACTGTCAAGCTCTTTGGGGCTGCGCACTCTTTGGTACATTTAGCGTACACTGATGGAAAAAAATTGCATCACTAAAAAATAATCAATGTAGAGTAACGAAATTTCCGAAGTAAATTTGTCTAGGTAACATATTTAAGTGATTACTTTTGCTAGGTCACAGGGTAATGTAAGCGCGAGATAAGCCATTCCAAATGTGAAATCCTGATGCACTAATAACCGGTGTGGCCGCCAGAGTGGTGAATGCAAGCATTCAAACACGTACGAATTTGTACTGTACAGGTGGCGGATGTCACTTTGTGGGATGGAGTTCCATGAGTGCTGCCCCTTTTCGGTCAATACAAGGACGGTTAATGCTAGTTATGGATGGCGCTGGAGCTGTCGTTCAATGATGCCCCATACTTACTCGATTGGAGACAGATTTTGTGATCGAGCAGGCCAAGGTATCATGACGACACTCTGTGCAGCATGTTGGCTTACAACAGCGGTACGAGGGCGGGCGTTATCCAATTGGAAAACACCCCATGGAATTCGGGTCGAATCACCAGAATGACGTAGAAATTTGCAGTCAGGGTTCCTGAGATAACCACTTGAGTGCTCCTGCTGACATACGAAATTGCACTCTAGAACATAAACCCAAGATCATGTTCAGTGTGTCTAGATTGCAGACAGGATGGGCCATCAACTGGCCTGCTTCTAACCAACACGCGGCCATTACTGGCACCTATTCATAACCAATTTTCATCTGAAAACACAACAGGCCTCCATCCTTCCTTGCCATTGAAATCTCAGATGGCGATTGTTTGGGGTCACTGGAATGCACGCTACAGGGCGTCTGGTTCGGAGCTGTTCTTGAAGTATTCGGTTTGTGACAGTTTGTTGGGTCACTATGGTGCCAACTGGTGCTGAAATTGCCGCTGTATATGCGGTACGATGCGTCCGAGCCCCCGCCGAGCACGTTGGTCGTCCCTCTCGGTAGTGCCATCTGGCCGCCCGCAGCCCGTTCTTCTTGTAACCGTACACTCTCGTGACCACCGCTGCCAGCAGTCACGTACAGTGGCTACATTCCTGACAAGTCTTTCTGCAGTAGCGCAGAAGTAACATCCAGCCATATTACACGATCTCGTTCAAACTCAGTGAGATGTTGGTAGCAGCGTCTTTGTCGCCTTACAGGCTTTCTTAGTTTAACTCACCACGTCCAATCTCAAAGATAACTAGCGCTCACAACCGTTGCATGATTTGGGTAGCATCCTAATAGAGGCGCTACTAGCGCCGCTCTTACGCGACTGGGGCGAAATATGAGTAGACATCATGATGCAGAAATACGCCTACCAACTTTTGCTTATGTCGCACAACTGCTTCTTGGTGTTGTGATTTTTTTCCGTCAGTGTATTTCACGTGTCATTATTCCTTCTCTTCAGGGAAAGTTGCGATGGGCAACCATGCACTATCCTGCCTGAAAAATACGGCCACACTTGTCTCGGTGTCTATTTTGACAGTGCCGCCACCTTATGTTACTTACTTTATATTAAATCACATTTTTCAAAATGTCGATGTGTGGCGCCATTTCATGCTAGTAATTCAACAATTTCTATTTTCAACTAGAGATGAAAGTATGTTGAAGTTCAACTTGCGCGCAAGGTACGTTTCTTTGCCTCTGTTACGTTGATTATACATGTCTGTGATCTGACACGAAAATGTTCGTGTAATAACCCAATTTTTTTGGAATTAACCTTTCCTGTTGATGTAACACTTTACTAAAAACCGTAGTTCATGACTGTTGTTTATAACAGTTTTCCCCCTATTTATTTATACGATCGTAGATTTTTGTGAGATCTCTTAGATTTCAATTTCTGTCAATACAATTCCTCCGGGTTTGAGGCCGCATTGTCATCTGTATAATTCCGACGTTTCGGCGACTGCTGGGCAGCAGTCAACAATACACCCTGAGGAAGGCGCCTTCGGCCGGAGTGGCCGAGCGGTTCTAGGCGCTACAGTCTGGAACCGCGCGACCGCTACTGACGCAGGTTCGAATCCTGCCTCGGACATGGATGTGTGTGATGTCCTTAGGTTAGTTAGGTTTAAGTAATTCTAGGTTCTAGGGGACTGATGACCTCAGAAGTTAATTCCCATAGTGCTCAGAGCCATTTGAACCATTTTTTTGAAGGCGCCTTGCAACAGTCGCCGAAACGTCGGAATTTTACAGATAACAATGCGACCTAAAACCCAGAAGAATTTTACTGACTGTGACAACGGCCGTGGAAGTCTACGTTTAGAGATTTCAATTTTTTTGCAGTCGTCTCGGTCTTATGTTGGACAGGGAACGCTCCTTTTGTTCTCGTAAACCTGGGTATTACAAAATTGACGTTTACGTTGTGGATTTATGTAAGTTCTTCAATGAACCCGTACAATGTTTTGAGTGCAGTTGCTCTTGAATCTCTTTTGGCCGAGGGGCATGTTATGATTTCCCATCGACAGTTCTCCGTCAATTAATTTTACTCGGTCCGCTGCTGTTATTACAGTGGTGTTTCGTGTAGCTGTTCTGTGATCGGAGTTGTCCCCCACGCATGCTGGGCAGTTATGCTAAGTGCCGTTAGATCTGTTGCTAAGGGTTGTATAGCTTCTTGTGCTGAATTTTAAGAATTTAGTATTGATTTAACTGTTGGAGAGTTCATTTTTCACGTTTGTTTCATTGATGTATGATGTCGACGGTGAATCTGTTTGGGGCTGTGCGCTGTGCGCATAAAATATCCTGTTTGTTGACAAAGGACGCAGGTTCTGGGCTGACCATCATAAACTAGGGCGAGGAAACTCATAATATCCACACATGATGTGCTTCTACATCTACATGACTATTCTGCAGTTCAAAGTGAAGTGCCTGGCGGAGGGTTCATCGAATCGCCATTCCACTGTCGAACAGCGAGGGGGAGAAAAGAATACTTAAATCATTACGTGAGAGCTCCAACTTCTCTTATTTTATTCGATCATGGTAGGTTGGCACCGACAAAATATTTTCGCATTCGGAGGAGAAAGTTGGAAATTTTGGGGAAAGATCTCGCCGTAACGTTAAACGGCTTAATTTTAATGATTCAAATGGTTGAAATGGCTCTAAGTACTATGGGACTTAACATCTGAGGTCATCAGTCCCCTAGACTTAGAACCACTTAAACCTAACTAAACTAAGGACATCACACACATCCATGCCCGAGGCAGGATTCGAATCTACGACTATAGCAGCAGCGCATTTCCGAACTGAAGCGCCTAGTACCACAGCGGCCGGCTTTTAATGATTGCCACCCATACTCACGTATCATATCCGTGACCCACAGTCTCCTATTTCTTGCTGGTAAAAAAGATTTCCTTCATCACTTCCGGTTCATGTGGATCTCACACTGCGCAGCATTACTCCAGAAGAGGACGGTCGAGCGTAGTTAGGCAGTCTCTTTAGAAGACGTGCTGCATCTCTAAGGTTTTCTGTCAATAAAAAGCAATATTTCATTCGTCTTACGCACAACATTTTCTATGTGAGCGTTTAAATTTAAGTTATTCAAAATTCTGATCCCACTGTATTTAGTTGATTTGTTTGATTTATCGTGAAACCGAAACTTTAAGGATTCCTTTCAGTACACGTGCGGATGACCTCACACTTTTCATTCTGAAGAATTAACTACCGCTTTCCGCACCATACAGATGCCTTTCCTAAATAATTTTTCAGTTGGTCTTCTGATGAATTGATTAGATGGTAAATGATGGAATCAGCTGCAAACTGAGAGAGCTGGTCATATTGTCTTCTAAATCGCTTAAATACAGTAAATCGTATATATACACTACGCAGTACAATTAATGGATCACCTCACACTTGTCCCCCATTGCGACAAGAAGTTTGAAATATGGCTCAAAGGTGCCTACAATCTTCCTCTGTAATGATGCAAAAGTGTGGCGTCCTGTGACGTCTCCCTAAAGATTGAAACCACGTGTCGACACATGCTAAAAATAAGACCAGAGCCCAGAGTTCATGTGACGTGTAATGTGTGCTAATAGTGTCACATTGGCACCAGTTTTCACCACAATTCCACACATCGCCACTGTGGAAGTGTCACGTGAAGGGAACGTCGTCACACCCTTTCTTAACCCTTCTTTCAACGCCTGTGCGCTGGAGATCAGATTCGCGACCCCCAGTGTTGAAATCACGTGGTCTTCTTATGGGCGGCAGAGGAAAACATTTCAGACACACCACCGCTCGTATCTGATGTACGGGGTGTAACCATTACGGACCGTACAAAACCATTGAACGCTTGCTGTTTTGGTAGTGCGAACGGCTGAAAGCAAGGAGAAACTACAGCCGTAATTTTTCCCGTGGGTATGCAGCTTTACTGTGTGATTAAATGATGACGGCGTCCTCTTGGGTAAAATATTCCAGAGCTATAATAGTCCCCAGTTCGGATCTCCGGGCGGTGACTACTCAAGAGGACATCGTTAACAGGAGAAAGAAAACTGGGGTTCTACGGATCGGAGCGTGGAATGTCAGATCCCTATATCGGGCAGGTAGGTTAGAAAATTTAAAAAGGGAAATGGATAGGTTAAAGTTAGATATAGTGGGAATTAGCGAAGTTCGGTGGCAGGAGGAACAAGACTTTTAGTCAGGTGAATACAGGGTTATAAATACAAAATCAAATAGTGGTAATGCAGGAGTAGGTTTAATAATGAATAAAAAAAAAATAGGAGTGCGGTTAAGCTACTACAAACAGCATAGTGAACGCATTATTGTGGCCAAGATAGACACGAAGCCCACGCCTACTACAGTAGTACAAGTTTATATGCCAACTAGCTCTGCAGATGACGAAAAAATTTATGAAATGTATGATGAGATAAAAGAGATTATTCAGGTAGTAAAGGGAGACGAAAATTTAATAGTCGTGGGTGACTGGAATTCGAGAGTAGGAAAAGGGAGAGAAGGAAACATAGTAGGTGAATATGGATTGGGGCTAAGAAATGAAAGTGGAAGCCGCCTGGTAGAATTTTGCGCAGAGCATAACTTAATCATAGCTAACACTTGGTTCAAGAATCATGAAAGAAGGTTGTATAGATGGAAGAACCCTGGAGATACTAAAAGGTATCAGATAGATTATATAATGGTAAGACAGAGATTTAGGAACCAGGTTTTAAATTGTAAGACATTTCCAAGGCAGATGTGGACTCTGACCACAATCTATTGGTTATGACCTGTCGATTAAAACTGAAGAAACTGCAAAAAGATGGAAATTTATGGAGATGGGACCTGCATAAACTGAAAGAACCAGAGGTTGTACAGGGTTTCAGGGAGAGCATAAGGAAACAATTGGCAGGAATTGGGGAAAGAAATACAGTAGAAGAAGAATGGGTAGCTTTGAGGGATGAAATAGTGAAGGCAGCAGAGGATCAAATGGGTAAGTAGAAAACCTTGGCTAACAGAAGAAATATTGAATTTAATTGATGAAAGGAGAAAATATAAAAATACAGTAAATGAAGCAGGCAAAAAGTAATACAAACGTCTCAAAAATGATATGAACAGGAAGTGCAAAATGGCTAAGCAGGGATGGCTAGAGGACAAATGTAAGGATGTGGAGGCTTATCACATGAGGGGTAAGATAGATACTGCCTACAGGAAAATTAAAGAGACCTTTGGAGAAAAGGGAACCACTTGCATGAATATCAAGAGCTCAGATGGAAACCCAGTCCTAAGCACAGAAGGGAAAGCAGAAAGGTGGAAGGAGTATATAGAGGGTCTATACAGGGGCGATGTCCTTGAGGACAGTATTGTGGAAGAGGAGGTAGATGAAGATGAAATGGGAGATACGATACTGTGTGAAGAGATTGACAGAGCACTGAAAGAGCTGAGTCGAAACAAGGCCCCGGGAGTAGACAACATTCCATTAGAACCACTGACAGCCTTGGGGAGAGCCAGTCCTGACAAAACTCTACCATCTGGTGAGCAAGATGTATGAGACAGGCGAAATTCCCTCAGACTTCAAGAAGAATATAATAATTCCAATCGCAAAGAAAGCAGGTGTTGACAGATGTGAAAATTACGGAACTATCAGTTTAATAAGTCACAGCTGCAAAATACTAAGGCGAATTCTTTACAGACGAATGGAAAAACTGGTAGAAGCCGACTTCGGGGAAGATCAATTTGGATTCCGTAGAAATGTTGGAACACGTGAGGCAATACTGACCCTACGACATATCTTAGAAGAAAAATTAAGGAAAGGCAAACCTACGTTTCTAACATTTGTAGACTTAGAAAAAGCTTTTAACAATGTTGACTGGAATACTCTCTTTCAAATTTTGAAGTTGGCAGGGTAAAATTCAGGGAGCGAAAGGCTATTTACAATTTGTACAGAAAGCAGATAGCAGTTATAAGAGTCGAGGGACACGAAAGGGAAGCAATGGTTGGGAAGGAAGTGAGACAGGTTTGTAGCCTCTCCCCAATGTTATTCAAACTGTATATTGAGCAAGCAGTAAAGGAAACGAAAGAAAAGTTCGGAGTAGGTATTAAAATCCATGGAGAAGAAATAAAAACTTTAAGGTTCGCCAGTGACATTGTAATTCTGTCAGAGACAGCAAAGGACTTGGAAGAGCAGTTGAACGGAATGGACAGTGTCTTGAAAGGAGGGTATAAGTCGGGCATCAACAAAAGCAAAACGAGGATAATGGAATGTAGTCGAATAAGTCTGGTGATGCTGAGGGAATTAGATTAGGAAATGAGACACTTAAAGTAGTCAAGGAATTTTGCTATTTGGAGAGCAAAATAACATGATTGTCGAAGTAGAGAGGACATGAAGTGTAGACTGGCAATGGCAAGGAAAGCGTTTCTGAAGAAGAGAAATTTGTTAACATCCAGCCGGCCGAAGTGGCCGTGCGGTTAAAGGCGTTGCAGTCTGGAACCGCAAGACCGCTACGGTCACAGGTTCGAATCCTGCCTCGGGCATGTATGTTAGTGATGTCCTTAGGTTAGTTAGGTTTAACTAGTTCTAAGTTCTAGGGGACTAATGACCTCAGCAGTTGAGTCCCATAGTGCTCAGAGCCATTTGAACCATTTTGTTAACATCCGGTATTGATTTAAGTGTCAGGAAGTCGTTTCTGAAAGTATTTGTATGTAGTGTAGCCATGTATGGAAGTGAAACATGGACGGTAAATAGTTTAGACAAGAAGAGAATAGAAGCTTTCGAAATGTGGTGCTACAGAATAATGCTGAAGATCAGATGAGTAGATCACATAACTAACGAGGAGGTATTGAATAGAATTGGGGAGAAGAGGAGTTTGTGGCACAACTTGACTAGAAGAAGGGATAGGATGGTAGGACATGTTCTGAGGCATCAAGGGATCACCAATTTAGTACTGGAGGGCAGCGTGGAGGATAAAAATCGTAGAGGGAGACCAAGAGATGAATACACTAAGCAGATTCAGAAGGATGTAGGCTGCAGTAGGTACGGGGAGATGAAGAGGCTTGCACAGGATAGAGTAGTATGGAGAGCTGCATCAAACCAGTCTCAGGACTGAAGACCACAACAGCAACAGTGTAGAAATCACGTGTTCTTCTTATGGGCTGCAGAGGAAAACATTTCAGACACAACACCGCTCGGTATCGTCACGAAAAGGTCCCAGGGTGTTTCATAAAGGGAGTCAGTGAATCCACACTTTCCCTCGGGCACTGATTGTCTCATTTCGCTGTCGTAAACAACAGTTCATACTGCGATGAACAACAGGACTACTTTCCGGACAACCTTTGACATTGTTGCCAACCTTCTTCTACCCCCACCCCCGCTGGCCGATTTAACCCTTCTCTAAGGAAACCGTGTGCCTGTAACGCCACTGAACGTGGTCGTGCCCTTTGGAGTGTAGCGTGATTGCAATTTTTTTATCTGATGTACGGGTTGTAACCACTAGGGGCCGTACAAAACCATTGAACGTAATCAGATCTAGCAGAGGTTGTTTATTTGTTTTCACACCTCCTGTGGCGTGATCACAAGGGGCTCAGCGTGCGACATTGAAAAATACATGAATACATGAAAGCGTCCTTCTCAGTGCCCCCCCCCCCTCCCCCCAGTTCGGCGACAGCTTAAGTGCCGCCTGCTTATCTTTGTTGAGCACTTTAAAAATGTACCTCAACATGGACAGCCAGTCATTGATTCTTAGGCGCTGGTGTGACAGGCAGCTATTTCGACATCCATGAGCCGAGTCGTGCCACATCGCTGAACTAGCACCTGCTGGCCGCATGTGAAATCAGGCCGCATGACTGAAGCCAGCACCACATGGAACTGTGAATGGAGGGTCACCAACTAAGCTCGCATCGAACACAGTAAACACAGTTCTTCTCCATACAAAAGACGGCAGAACTGTCCACTAGACTATGCTTAAACACGGGACTGTGCCAAGTAAACAACAAATACTGAAGAAATACAGGAATTTGTACTAAAAAGCACACAGGACAATCAAAATAAGTTCCTTTTAAGTAGAGACTCCTAAGAACTGATAAATGAAACGGTATGCCCTAATGTGCTGCTGCAGGGATGGGAGCTGCTGCGTGACTGAGATCTATTGTTACGTGACCTTTTCCCCCAAAACTATTCTGCAACTAATATAAAATCAGAGTTAAAGAGACTACTTACTCATGTCAGAAAATTAATTCCAACTGACTAATGAGATGTAGTTCTGTACCTTTGATTGCCAGGAGCTAATAAGTGCAGCTGTATTGCTAGTTTCAGTCTAAACAGAAGGACTACATTGGAAACATATTAAGTTGAGCTGCAAGTGAGCAGGTCCTTCCCCGGATGAGTTCCCGGAAGGGGCCAGCCATGAGCTGCACAGGTCATCGTCACTTGGCTGACCAGCTTTCCTCTGAGGAGATGCTGCAGGGCTCCGGTCACAGAAGTAACAACAGAATCTCCCATAGAGGCACCTGCAAAAACTGTTTTACGACTGGAATTTGGAAGTAGAAGAAATGCCGTTTCTAGCAAAGTATGGAAAGATGCTTTCGTGAGCAAAAGACAGAAAACAGGGTTTAGTTCGAAATACACGGTCCTCAGGAGATAAAGACCGAAATGTGGAGTGAGAACCCACAGTCAGGCCACCTTTTTTGACTGTGACACGAAACCTAAGCTCTGCAAAAATGGATTGTTGAACACATTGTAAGGGCAGCCAGGATTGGCCAACGTAAAATAAATAAATAAATCAATAAATGAAAATGTGAAAGAGAGAGATATGGCTGTGCTGTTCAGGACACATCTCACCGGGCAAGGAAAACCACAGTGAGAGAGAGAGAGAGAGAGAGAGAGAGAGAGGGAGAGAGCAAAACGCAGTTTTTCAGAACCAAGTGTTAGGAAACATTTTAATGGTTAACCGCCTGCAATCTGAGACAGAGAAGAGACTAGCTTCTTTTAAGGCATATTTTTACTGGTCGCCGCTTAGAATATCCGTACTTCAGCCAGTAAAATATGACGTGGAGAACGAAATTCCGAGTCTTCCTCTTTGGAAGCAAATAGAATGAAAGCTCTTCATCACAAGACCATTTTCTTTGCCAGACTTCGTCTCCGCACCTCGCCAGCTGATCAGCCAGACGCCTGTCTGAGCAGATGAGCGGGGGCGACTTGGAAATATTTCGGGCACGCGCAGTTTGTTGGTGCGAAAACAATGACTGATTTTACGACCACTTCAGCCTCCACCTGCACATAAACATGGTGAGATATAGCGGCGACACCGAGCGTGGTGGCGCAGTGGTTAGCACACTGGACTCGCATTCGGGAGGACGACGGTTCAATCCCGTCTCCGGCCATCCTGATTTAGGTTTTCCATGATCTCCCTAAATCGCTTCAGGCAAATGCCGGGATGGTTCCTTTGAAAGGGCACGGCAGATTTCCTTCCCCATCCTTCCCTCACCCGAGCTTGCGCTCCGTCTCTAATGACCTCGTTGTCGACGGGACGTTAAACACTAAGCTCCTCCTCCTCCTCTAGCGGCGACTGTGAGACAAGCCGTAGGAACAGTCGAAACATGACTACTGAGTTTCAGTAATTTTCAAGCTTCACTCTAACGACTTCTGGCAGATTTTTACGATTAATATGCTTTCAAACCCAGCCACAGAAGCAAGAACGTGCCCTTTTTAAAGCGCTGTCTATCTTTTAACGCTAACACTTCAGCAATCACGGTATGAATTTGTTGATATTATTGTTTTATACCGAGACGCGATTATTTAGAATCAGCTCCCGATCCTGTACCCACATTTACCATGTAAATACACTCCTGGAAATGGAAAAAAGAACACATTGACACCGGTGTGTCAGACCCACCATACTTGCTCCGGACACTGCGAGAGGGCTGTACAAGCAATGATCACACGCACGGCACAGCGGACACACCAGGAACCGCGGTGTTGGCCGTCGAATGGCGCTAGCTGCGCAGCATTTGTGCACCGCCGCCGTCAGTGTCAGCCAGTTTGCCGTGGTATACGGAGCTCCATCGCAGTCTTTAACACTGGTAGCATGCCGCGACAGCGTGGACGTGAACCGTATGTGCAGTTGACGGACTTTGAGCGAGGGCGTATAGTGGGAATGCGGGAGGCCGGGTGGACGTACCGCCGAATTGCTCAACACGTGGGGCGTGAGGTCTCCACAGTACATCGATGTTGTCGCCAGTGGTCGGCGGAAGGTGCACGTGCCCGTCGACCTGGGACCGGACCGCAGCGACGCACGGATGCACGCCAAGACCGTAGGATCCTACGCAGTGCCGTAGGGGACACACCGCCACTTCCCAGCAAATTAGGGACACTGTTGCTCCTGGGGTATCGGCGAGGACCATTCGCAACCGTCTCCATGAAGCTGGGCTACGGTCCCGCACACCGTTAGGCCGTCTTCCGCTCACGCCCCAACATCGTGCAGCCCGCCTCCAGTGGTGTCGCGACAGGCGTGAATTGAGGGACGAATGGAGACGTGTCGTCTTCAGCGATGAGAGTCGCTTCTGCCTTGGTGCCAATGATGGTCGTATGCGTGTTTGGCGCCGTGCAGGTGAGCGCCACAATCAGGACTGCATACGACCGAGGCACACAGGGCCAACACCCGGCATCATGGTGTGGGGAGCGATCTCCTACACTGGCCGTACACCACTGGTGATCGTCGAGGGGACACTGAATAGTGCACGGTACATCCAAACCGCCATCGAACCCATCGTTATACCATTCCTAGACCGGCAAGGGAACTTGCTGTTTCAACAGGACAATGCACGTCCGCATGTATCCCGTGCCACCCAACGTGCTCTAGAAGGTGTAAGTCAACTACCCTGGCCAGCAAGATCTCCGGATCTGTACCCCATTGAGCATGTTTGGGACTGGATGAAGCGTCGTCTCACGCGGTCTGCACGTCCAGCACGAACGCTGGTCCAACTGAGGCGCCAGGTGGAAATGGCATGGCAAGCCGTTCCACAGGACTACATCCAGCATCTCTACGATCGTCTCCATGGGAGAATAGCAGCCTGCATTGCTGCGAAAGGTGGATATACACTGTACTAGTGCCGACATTGTGCATGCTCTGTTGCGTGTGTCTATGTGCCTGTGGTTCTGTCAGTGTGATCATGTGATGTATCTGACCCCAGGAATGTGTCAATAAAGTTTCCCCTTCCTGGAACAATGAATTCACGGAGTTCTTATTTCAATTTCCAGGAGTGTAGTCTGATATTGTCAATATTTGTCAGATGATTTAATGCACACTTAATAAACTTAATTAACTGTGATTCTTGTTTAATTTCGTATCTAAAGATTGCCACATTCATTGTTTTGGAGGCGCTCCGAGTTATTGATGTCAGATTAACAGGGCCATTTTTTTACAACTTTCAGTCAAAAACCTTCCCGTCATCTAGCCCCATTTGTAATACACGGATTCCACTGCGATCAATGAAATGTGCATTATTTGTACTAAGTTACTAGTTTATCTGGAGATTCTTGCCATAACATGTTAAGTCGGCCCGAACTTATTCATCTGGCATATTATGGGGATACTCCATATGCAAGCCAAGACCTGCATATAAAATCGTGACCTACTCTGTCTCACCACATGTGTCTTTAATATCCACGTATCCTCACGTGGACTGCATTACGCACTGGCCACAGTTTTCCGTAGAGAACATAACATATATTATGTTTGAATTGTAGAAATTGCGTCGGGGCTTTCGTCATGACATGACCAATTGTGAAAGCTAACGATCCACGAATGCCACGATACGTAGCATCACGTTTCCAAAACCAAACTAAATCGCAACGCAATTTTCTTAAATAACGCCTGGCCGACGCATGCTTAAGGAGTTGTGATTTACTGCGTAGATTTACCCTATACGCTGCGCCCACTCCTTTTTGCTATAGTTAGTTGACTGGGGCACTATTCAGCGCGTGTTGTGTGAGCCATCGAGCGGCACTACAATACATTAGTGGAACTAATTCTTGGCTATTGCTGCAGCAATTGGAATCATTATTTAAGTAGGCACAACGACAGATGAAGAACGAATTCAGAGAGGTTCTGCCATGATGATCGGAACACGTCAGTATACACCAAACAAATACCTAAGAGGCATGCTCAGGAAACTTAAATAGGAACCAGTGGAAGACAGATGAAACGCTGTAAGAAGTCTTCCCAAGATTTCTAATGCCTCCTTAGTCAATTTCGTGTAGGGATCATGGAAATAAAAGGAGCGAGATTAGGGATCAAATTGAGGCATATGCGCAGCAGTTTTTTCTTGTACCTAATTTAATATAAGGGACAGTCAAATGAAAACGAGACAGATCATGTAACGAGCATGACTCGGAAATTGGTAACGCAGTTAGAAAGTGCCCTCTATTGGTAATTAAGAAGGAACAATGCAGACGTTCACTGCTGTGCCGTTTGCCTGTTAGACGTGCTCGATGTGAGGTCAATGAGTCATGTGTGCGCCCGACTTTACTATGGAAGCCTGGAAAGAGGAACGACGAAGTGTAGCGCTGTTTTTGACTGCGGAAGGAATGCCAGTAAGGGAAATTGATGCCCGAATACCTTCTGTGTATGACGAACAAAGTATGTCATGAAACTTCTTGGCAGATTAAAACTGTGTGCCCGATCGAGACTCGAACTCGGGACCTTTGCCTTTCGCGGGCAAGTGCTCTACCATCTGAGCTACCGAAGCACGACTGACGCCCGGTCTCACAACTCTTACTTCTGCCAGTATCTCGTCTCCTACCTTCCAAACTTTGCAGAAGCTCTCCTGCGAAACTTGCAGAACTAGCACTCCTGAAAGAAAGGATATTGCGGAGACATGGCTTAGCCACAGCCCGGGGGGTGTTTCCAGAATGAGATTTTCACTCTGCAGCGGAGTGTGCGCTGATATGAAACTTCCTGGCAGATTAAAACTGTGTGCCCGACCGAGACTCGAACTCGGGACCTTTGCCTGTAAAGTTTGGAAGGTAGGAGACGAGATACTGGCAGAAGTAGGAGCTGTGAGACCTGGCGTGAGTCGTGCTTCGGTAGCTCAGATGGTAGAGCACTTGCCCGCGAAAGGCAAAGGTCCCGAGTTCGAGTCTCGGTCGGGCTCACAGTTTTAATCTGCCAGGAAGTTTCATATCAGCGCACACTCTGCTGCAGAGTGAAAATCTCATTCTGAAAGTATGTCATGTTTCCGTGTGTTTGCGTGAAGTAAACGGGCATAACTGAGAGAAAGCAGTCGGTCAGGACAGGCTAATCGCGACATGACCTCTTCTGTTGTTACTACGGTGGATCGCGCCGTGAGAAATGACCGACGGCGGACTGCGGAAGACCTTCGGCTCGTACTGAACTGAGCAGTTCAGCGACTGAAGTCTACTGACTGTTCTAGACGGCGTCAGCATCAGCCGATGGTGCTCGTCTGAAGATGGCCTAAGACTAGGTCTAAACAGTCATTTTAATAAAATAGCCATCGCTATCTAGACTGTTTCTTACTGATTTCACAAAGGTCTCGAAAGGTCCGACGGTACGCACCGACCGCCGTTTCATTCTCAGCGCACAGGCGTCACTGGATGCGGATGAGGGGCACTTGGTCAGGACACTACTCTCCCGGCAGTTACCAGTTTTCGTGCACGAAGGAGCTACCTCCTAGTGAAGTAGCTCCTCAATTGGTCTTCCAAGGGCTGAGAGCACCCGCTGCCAACAGCTCACGGCAGACCCGAACAGTCACCTATCCAGGTGCTGGCCAAGACCGGAAGCGCTTATCTTCGGTGATCTGACGCTGTTACCCCAGTGGCTAGCCCATTGGCTGATGGGAGAGCTCCTGTGGATAAATATTCGGAATATAGGAGGGAACATCAATGGGGCATTAATGAGCCGGTGGCTTTCTGGCGCTAGGCGATATCGATTCTTACTTCCATCTTTGATCCTAGTCCCTGTGCGTTTTTCTCTTTGCGTCTTTGAGGCAGGCTATTTATGGTGGCCCGCGTGCGCAAGTCGAGGAGAGTGGGTCCGCGCATGAGCCGATTCAGTCTGTGACGTGATGTGCTTTCGATGTTGTCGTTGTGGGGAGATGGCGATACCATGTCACGTGGCACGGCCGTATGCCGTGAGGACCAGTTGAGTTGGAGCAACGAAGAAGCATGGGTCGCTGCCGGAATGTATTAAAGTTGTATTGACACGGCTGGCCAGTGGCGACCAGGATTTGCTAATACCTCCAGAGCTATGTGGATGGATGGCGTGTGAATTTCACATGAAGAAGAAAAAATTAATTGACAAGCTTTCGTGATGGGTCCCTCCTTCTATATATAGTGAATATTATTGCGTACTTAAGGACTGTTGACTGTTGCAGTTGCTCGTGATAGTGGCCAGCAAAACATTCACTGCAGTGGTGGCGAGGCGAGTTATGTTCTGGAACGGCCATGAAATTATGTTACCGAACTGGCTAGAAATAGTGCCTCGCATTTGTAAGTTTGGATTTGATGCTTAGTGGCACGCTGAAGTAGCTGGTTCACTTGAACGTCATTTCTTAATTTAGTTATAGATTTAGAATTTTCTGGTTTTACGAATTACTGGTAGTTGTTATTTCTTAGTAATTTCTTATGTGTACTGAAATGACATTAGTTTCCTATTGGAATTTCAGATACCTATCTGACGGTTGATTGTCACGTTAGGTACTGCACGTTTGATTTATGTAGTGTCAGCCATTCGGCAAAGACAGATTACCTTAAGTCATTTGGTGTGGAGTGGCACATCTTTTCACGTAGTATCTAGATTTTTTTTTTTCATCAAAGGAAACTAGGGTCCTTAATTCTGTTCATTGGTTAACTTGTAATAGTGTAACTTGTATATACTACAGTATGTCTGCCGCTCATGTTTTCCTGTTTTCAGAAACGTGTATAGTTGTCGACGCGGGCAAATCTCGCCCTGCTACCTTCAGTGTGACGGAAATCTCAGGATTTGAAATCAGGGTCGTCCGGCCGCCTTTAAGGCGCGATTTCTCTATTCCATTCAACGAGAGGCTTATTGTAGGCAGAAGATTTCCTACTACCCAAAGTTGAGCATAAGTTCACCCTTTCGATCGTGTGTTTGTGAAATCGTAATAGATTAACGTTTGCTCGCGTCCATCACATTTTCATCAAATTGACCTTTATGCATAAAGTCTAGAATCTTCCGGACGTTGAGTGTAGTAGAATGCTAAGTGTAAACAGATCAATTAATAGTACCCTTCGGGTCAGATAGCATCAAATTAATTTTACCTTTTCAGTTAGTGTAAAACTGAGTGAGAAAGGCGATAGCCGACATTGTAAACATTTTGTTATCTGTTGTTACCGGCACGTAAAGGGGCCGTTGCCACAAGTGTGACGGTTAATATTGTAAATACTAATTGTGGATAGGACATTGATATGCAGATGTTGTTAATTTATCATTACTGGCGATGAATTCATGTGTATGTGTAATCAATAAAGAAGTGTTGCAGCTACAAACTGGTTGTGTTACTGGTATACAAGGTTAGAGTGTGCAATCGCCACACCAATTAAGAATCTGTATCGGGCCTGGAAGCTGGCTCCAATGGTTGCTGGCTCCCAACTAGTAAGTCACATGGAGAAATAACGCTCGTTCCCATAAATGAGAGAAAGCTTTCGTTCCGACCGCGGTCAGTCACGCTTTTCAGAAAATATGTCAACGCAGCGGGGGCACACGCCAGAAATGATGTTCACAAAATAAGTCCCCGAGCCGGCCGGAGTGGCCGTGCGGTTCTAGGCGCTACAGTCTGGAACCAAGCTACCTCACGGTCGCAGGCTCGAATCCTGCCTCGGGCATGGATGTGTTTGATGTCCTTATGTTAGTTAGGTTTAATTAGTTCTAAGTTCTATGCGACTGATGACCTCAGAAGTTCAGTCGCATAGTGCTCAGAGCCATTTGAACCATTTTAACTCCCCGAATGAAATTCCGGACTCGTTCGATCCTGCAGGACTCGAAAGCGATACGCAACAGAAAGAATAATCGAAATAACCTGGGAATGAGAGAAACAAAGTAAGGTCCGGGAGCAAAGGCCCGTTTAGTATGCGCAAAAGAGGATAGCGCGCTAGGCTATCGCGATGCCCCCGGCTAGGGGGTCCATCGGGGCAGACAGATGGCACGGCGACGCCGCTCCCACCGAAAACGTCCGCGGTCCCTTCCTCGGCGCGACGCGACGCGGCCATGTTTTACGGAGATCTATATATTCAAATTGTGGGCCCGTCAGGGGCGTGACAGCGCGGGGACGCCGGCGCTCGGAGCTCACTAAGAATATTTATAAAAGCGGCCATAAATAGCGGGCAGCCAGGCATCTGGTCGTGTGCTGCGGACGCGGCATAAATCAGCCGCCAGCAGTCGCAGCCGCCGCCGCCGCCGCCGCCGCCGCCGCTTCTGCCCGCGGCACGTCGCGTCGCGGTGCGTCGCAGCGCAGCGCCTCACGCTCGGCCCGATAAATTGACAGCGGCGGCGCTGGAAGCCGGTGGACCCGTGGCCGGGGGCCCGTGGCGCTGGCCCTAACAAAGATTAACGGGCACACCGCTCGCCGTCGCACTCCCTCCCACCCGCGACAGCTGGTCGGCGGCTCCTGCGATCGCAGACGGTAGTTCCAGACTCCATTACAGAGAGTCGAGCTTGGTATGCAGGTGCAGCTACTGTGACACCTCATAATTTGCCAGGACTGCTAAAGCTAGAATGTTTTTCTAGGTGGGGAATCCACCGCCGAAAACAAAAACAGTGGGACAAAGGGGAGGGGCGAAAACCAGTGAGGGTATGCTACCTACCGGGTGATCAAAAAGTCAGTATAAATTTGAAAACTGAATAAATCACGGAATAATGTAGATAGGGAGGTACAAATTGACACACATGCTTGGAATGACATGGGGTTTTATTAGAACAAAAAAAATACAAAAGTTCAAAAAATGTCCGACAGATGGTGCTGCTTCTGATCAAAATAGCAATAATTACCATAACAAAGTAAGACAAAGCAAAGATGATGTTCTTTACAGGAAATGCTCAATATGTCCACCATCATTCTTCAACAAAAGCTGTAGTAGAGGAATAATGTTGTGAACAGCACTGTAAAGCATGTCCGGAGTTATGGTGAGGCATTTCCGTCAGATGTTGACTTTCAGCATCCCTAGAGATGTCGGTCGATCACGATACACTTGCGACTTCAGGTAACCCCAAAGCCAATAATCGCACGGACTGAGGTCTGGGGACCTGGGAGGCCAAGCATGATGAAAGTGGCGGCTGAACACACGATCATCACCAAACGACGCGCGCAAGAGATCTTTCACGCGTCTAGCAATACGGGGTGGAGCGCCATCCTGTATTTTGGTTCTAATAAAACCCCATGTCATTCCAAGCATGTGTGTCAATTTTTACCTCTCTATCTACATTATTCCCTGGTTTATTAAGTTTTCAAATTTATACTGACTTTTTGATCACCCGGTACATCGAAGCCACGTGATTTACAAAGAGAAAGAGAGTCATTCTAAGTGACCATATTCTCTGATGCCTCTGACCATTAACACATGTGTTATTAATATGTGAATTAAGAAGATGAAAAGAAAAACTAGTAAAAGCTGACCTTGGCGAAGATCAGTTTGGATTTCGAAGAAATGTAGGAACATGTGAGGCAATATTGACTCTACTTCTGTTAGAGAACAGGTCGAGGAAAGGCAAATCTATGTTTGTGGCATTTGTAGACTTGGAGAAAGCTTTTGACAATGTTGACTGGAATGCACTCTTTGAAATGCCGAAGGTAGCAAAGTTAAATACAGGGAGCGAAAGGCTATTTACAACTTCTACAGAAACCAAACGGCAATTATAAGAGTCGAGGGATATGAAAAGAAGAAGTGGTTGAGATGAGACTGAGGAGAGATCATATCCTATCCTCACTGTCATTCAGTCTGTACACTGATAAAACAGTAAAGGAAACCAAAGAAAAATTTGGAGTAGAAATTAAAGTTCAGCGTGAAGAGATAAAAACTCTGAGGTTTGTCGATGAACACTGTAACCCAGTCAGAGATAACAAAGGACTCGTAAGAGCAGCCGAACGGAATAGCCAGCGTCTTGAAAGGAAGATATCAACAAAAGCAAAACAATGATTACGAAATGTAGTCGACTTAAATAAGGTGATGCTGAGCGAATTATATTAGGAAATGAGACACTGAAAGTAGTAGATGAACTTTGCGGTTTGGGGAGCAAAATGACTGAGGATAGCCGAAGTATGCGGGATATAAAATATAGACTGGTAATGGCAAGAAATGCGTTTCCGAAGAATAGAAATTGGTTTACATAGAATATAGATTTAATTTAAATGTTCAAATGTGTGTGAAATATGGGACTTAACTGCTAAGGTCATCAGTCCCTAAGCTTACACACTACTTAACCTACATTATCCTAAGGACAAACACACACACCCATGCCCGAGGGAGGACACGAACCTCCGCCGGGACCAGCCGCACAGTCTATGACTGCAGCGCCCTAGACCGCTCGGCTAATCCCGCGCGGCTAGATTTAATTGCTACGGAGTCTTTTGTGAACGAATTTGTCTGTACTGTAGTCATGTGTATGGAAGAGAAACACGGACGATAAACAGTTTAGACAGGACGAGAATAGAGGCTTTTGCAATGTGGTACAGAAGAATGCTGAAGATTAGATGGGCGGTTGCGTAACTAATGAGGAGGTATTGAACAGATTTGGGAAGACAAGAAATTTGTGATATAACTTGGAAAAGAAGGGTTCGGTTGATAGCACTTATTCTGCGATTCAATATATCACTAGTTTAATGTTGGAGGGAAGCGTGGAGGTACAAATCGTAGAGGGAGACCAACAGGTCAGTACAGTAAGCAGATTCAGAAGGATGTAAGTAGCAATAGGTAGTAGGAGATAAAGAAGCTTGCACAGAATAGTACAGCATCGATAGGTGCATCAAATCAATCTTCTGACTGAAGACCACAACAACAACATGTAAATAATATCTGAAATTACACCGGCCGACCGAAGTGACCGAGCGGTTCTGGGGGCTACAGTACGGAGCCGCGCGACCGATACGGTCGCAGGTTCGGATCCTGCCTCGGGCGTGGATGTGTGTGATGTCCTTAGGTTAGTTAGGTTTAAGTAGTTCTCAGTTCTAGGGGACTTATGACCTCAGAACCATTTGAACCATTTTTTGAATTTACACCCGTACTCAGTGCCCTTCGATTAAATCTTTGATTGCAAAATACCTCTCAGTGGTATCGTTCACAAGTAATCTGCTTGTCGGACCAATCGAAGCAAACACATGTTTTGCTGATGTGAGCGCTTCTGTGCTGTTCACTAACCGTGCTAAAGGGACGCCAACGGCGCAGTCAGGAGATGAAGACGGTCGCATATGTATGTAGGACGAAGAGAGAGTCAGGAGAGGCAACTGTGAATGATGTGCGATCACGGTCGGACGTAAGTAAAAATCGAATACAATTGTGGGCTTATTATTTAACATAATTTTCCTTCCCAAGAGAACTATGTCAAAAATTCACAGTGACGTAACCATGATGTGACTGATCCACTAAACTGGAGTTGCAGCCACGTAACAGGTAAAACAGAAAACATTACTGGCATGCTCTAGAATCCATCACTCTGGGCGTAGAGGACAGATGAAAACGCACATTCAACAAGAGAGCAATGAAATTTAGTATTCAAAAGTAGACATATCATGTCGCAGGTCTTTTTACTAACAGTACTCAATCATACTCTAATAAAATAAAGCCGTTGAGCAACGAAGGGTCAAATGGCAGCTGCATGGCTATAAACAGTAGAAGAGTTTTACACTAACTCAGTGTTCAACAGTAGTACAAGTAATTTATTCTTGGCTTTCGGTACCAGAATAAAGCTAACAATAAGTTGGTATATAGCTTTCATTGCCAGCTTCACATTCAGTAACTACGAGGGCAGTTCAATAAGTAATGCAACACATTTTTTTTCTGAAACAGGGGTTGTTTTATTCAGCATTGAAATACACCAGGTTATTGCCCAATCTTCTAGCTACACAACACTATTTTTCAACGTAATCTCCATTCAATGCTACGGCCTTACGCCACCTTGAAATGAGGGCCTGTATGCCTGCTCGGTACCATTCCACTGGTCGATGTCGGAGCCAACGTCGTACTGCATCAATAACTTCTTCATCATCCGCGTAGTGCGTCCCACGGATTGCGTCCTTCATTGGGCCAAACATATGGAAATCCGACGGTGCGAGATCGGGGCTGTAGGGTGCATGAGGAAGAACAGTCCACTGAAGTTTTGTGAGCTCCTCTCGGGTGCGAAGACTTGTGTGAGGTCTTGCGTTGTCATGAAGAAGGAGAAGTTCGTTCTGATTTTTGTGCCTATAAACACGCTGAAGTCGTTTCTTCAATTTCTGAAGAGTAGCACAATACACTTCAGAGTTGATCGTTTGACCATGGGGAAGGACATCGAACAGAATAACCCCTTCAGCGTCCCAGAAGACTGTAGCCATGACTTTACCGGCTGAGGGTATGGCTTTAAACTTTTTCTTGGTAGGGGAGTGGGTGTGGCGCCACTCCATTGATTGCCGTTTTGTTTCAGGCTCGAAGTGATGAACCCATGTTTCATCGCCTGTAACAATCTTTGACAAGAAATTGTCACCCTCAGCCACATGACGAGCAAGCAATTCCGCACAGATGGTTCTCCTTTGCTCTTTATGGTGTTTGGTTAGACAACGAGGGACCCAGCGGGAACAAACCTTTGAATATCCCAACTGGTGAACAATTGTGACAGCACTACCAACAGAGATGTCAAGTTGAGCACTGAGTTGTTTGATGGTGATCCGTCCATCATCTCGAACGAGTGTGTTCGCACGCTCCGCCATTGCAGGAGTCACAGCTGTGCACGGCCGGCCCGCACGCGGGAGATCAGAGTCTTGCTTGACCTTGCGGCGATGATGACACACGCTTTGCTCAACGACTCACCGTGCTTTTGTCCACTGCCAGATCACCGTAGACATTTTGCAAGCGCCTATGAATATCTGAGATGCCCTGGTTTTCCGCCAAATGAAACTCGATCACTGCCCGTTGTTTGCAGCGCACATCCGTTACAGACGCCATTTTAACAGCTCCGTACAGCGCTGCCCCCTGTCGGAAGTCAATGAAACTATACGAGACGAAGCGGGAATGTTTGAAAATATTCCACAAGAAATTTCCGGTTTTTTCAACCAAAATTGTCCGAGAAAAAAAATGTGTTGCATTACTTATTGAACTGCCCTCGTATATTAGAAAGATGAAGGTGCATATCAAACAGAGAATTAAAGGAGAAAAGCAATGGTGTCTTTCATTCATTCTCGAGTTATGACTGTTTCTTCCTCATAGGTAAAGTAAAAGCTGATTGCGTTAACACGGCCCAAAGGTGTTGAGATCGTCGCGATATCAGGAGTGAGGAGCCTCCGCTGTATCGCAGAGGACATCATGTAACGCCACCCAGACAGACCGCCCATTATCCATAGTGCGGTAATGAAACTTCTCACGAAATTCGAGGATCTTGCCCTGCTGCTGACAATCCAAAAGCTGGGCGATCGGAAACCAATACGGATGAAGTGGCATCAGCTGATGTGTTCCGAACGTCTTTGATTTGAACGTCTTTGGTTTGAATGATGAGAAATGACACCATACCCTTCTCGCACTCTTCCAAATTTCGTCCCCTTTACTCCCCATGCTTAATGTGGCCTGCTGATCCAAGACTAAGGCGTATGGTTGCTGCAGTGTCGTCCAGATTCTCTCGGATTTTTTGTTTTTAGTTCGCGGTGGCTTCAATCCTAGCAGAGCTTCAAGCGTCGTAACCCTATGTACCCGACTGGGACGAAGATCGTGAGCCACCACTTCACACCATATCTGACTCTGTCAGCGGACTTCCAGCCTTGAAGAGCACACATCGCCGTTTGGTACCTGAATTCTGCGATGATTTTAATGTATTTCACACATTTACTGCGAGGGAATATTTGTGAAATTTTAATTATTACCCAGATAAAATAAATGATGCTGTACTAACAGGTTACGCTGGTAAGGAGCATACTATCCAAAATTCCTCGACGAGATTGCAAGAGGCTTTCAAGATGAATAGTCGGGGGAAGTTGTCCAAGTGGGGCTTTGCTGCACGACACCGTCCCAGCTCACTGCGTACAGGAAACTATCATACATGCTTCTACCTCTTTCGCGGATGAAGAAATCGTTGACAGTCAGTTCCAGAATGACGAGAAAATGATTTTTGAGGCCGATGTCTACTGAAGAGCCACAATGCAGACTTCTACAATCAAAGTCTCCGCGAAGTCATCCATAATTGAGTAAACGTATTGCACTGAAGAGCGAACATGTAGTGGAACACCAGCGCCATCAACAGGTTTTCTGGTCGCAGACTGATGTTTTCGATATGATAATTAAAAATCGAAAACATCAGGCTGCTACCAGAATTATGATAATTACTTATGATCAGAAATATGATAATTAAAACTTCTTTCCCCCACGAACCATAGACCTTGCCGTTGGTGGGGAGGCTTGCGTGCCTCAGCGATACAGATAGCCGTACCGTAGGTGCAACCACAATGGAGGGGTATCTGTTTGGAGGCCAGACAAACGTATGGTTCCTGAAGAGGGGCAGCAACCTTTTCAGTAGTTGCAGGGGCAACAGTCTGGATGATTGACTGATCTGGCTTTGTAACACTAACCAAAACTGCCTTGCTGTGCTGGTACTGCGAACGGCTGAAAGCAAGGGGAAACTACGGCCGTAATTTTTCCCGAGGGCATGCAGCTTTGCTGTATGGATAAATGATGATGGCGTCCTCTTGGGTAAAATATTCCGGAGGTAAAATAGTCAACCATTCGGATCTCCGGGCGGGGACTACTCAAGAGGTTGTCGTTATCAGGAGAAATACAACTGGTGTTTTACGGATCGGAGCGTGGAATGTCAGATCCCTTAATCGGGCAGGTAGGTTAGAAAATTTAAAAAGGGAAATGGATAGGTTAAAGTTAGATATAGTGGGAATTAACGAAGTTCGGTGGCAGGAGGGGCAAGACTTTTGGTCAGGTGAATACAGGGTTATAAATACAAAATCAAATAGGGGTAATGCAGGAGTAAGTTTAATAATGAATAAAAAATAGGAGGCCGGGTAAGCTACTACAAACAGCATAGTGAACGCATTGTTGTGGCCACGATAGACACGAAGCCCACGCCTACTACAGTAGTACAAGTTTATATGCCAACTAGCTCTGCAGATGACGAAAAAATTGATGAAATGTGTGATGAGATAAAAGCAATTATTCAGGTAGTGAAGGGAGACGAAAATTTAATAGTCATGGGTGACTGGAATTCGAGAATAGGAAAAGGGAGAGAAGGAAACATAGCAGGCGAATATGGATTGGGGCTAAGAAATGAAAGTGGAAGCCGCCTGGTAGAATTTTGCGCAGAGCACAACTTAATCATAGCTAACACTTGGTCCAAGAATCATGAAAGAAGGTTGTATACATGGAAGTGGCCTGGAGATACTGTCAGGTTTCAGATAGATTATATAATTGTAAGACAGAGATTTAGGAACCAGGTTTTAAATTGTAAGACATTTCCAGGGACAGATGTGGACTCTGACCACAATCTATTGGTTATGAACTGTAGATTAAAACTAAAGAAACTGCAGAAAGGAGGGAATTTAAGGAGATGGGATCTGGATAAACTGACTAAACCAGAGGTTGTACAGAGTTTCAGAGAGAGTGTAAGGGAACAATTGACAGGAACAGGGGAAAGAAATACAGTAGAAGAGGAATGGGTAGCTTTGAGAGATGAAGTAGTGAAGGCAGCAGAGGATCAAGTAGGTAAAAAGACGAGGGCTAGTAGAAATCCTTGGTGACAGAAGAAATATTGAATTTGGTTGATGAAAGGAGAAAATATAAAAATTCAGTTAATGAAGCAGGCAAAAATAAATGCAACCGTCTCAAAAATGAGATCGGCAGGAAGTGCAAAATGGCTAAGAAGGCATGGTTAGAGGACAAATGTAAGGATGTAGAGGCTTATCTCATTAGGGGTAAGATAGATACTGCCTACAGGAAAATTTAAGAGACCTTTAGAGAAAAGAGAACCACTTGTATGAATTTCAAGAGCTCAGATGGAAATCCAGTTCTAAGCAAAGAAGGGAAAGCAGAAAGGTGGAAGGAGTATATAGAGGGTCTATACAAGGGCGATGTACTTGAGGGCAATTTTGTAGAAATGGAAGAGGATGTAGATGAAGATGAAATGGGAGATATGATACTGCGTGAAGATTTTGATAGAGCACTGAAAGACCTAAGTCGAAAAAAGGCCCCGGGAGTAGACAAAATTCCATTAGAACTACTGACAGCCTTGGGAGAGCCAGTCCTGACAAAACTCTACCATCTGATGAGCAAAATGTATGAGACAGGCGAAATACCCTCAGACTTCATGAATAATATAATAATTCCAATCCCAATCAAAGCAGGCGTTGACAGATGTGAAAATTACCGAACTATCAGTTTAATAAGTCACGGCTGCAAAATACTAAAGCGAATTCTTTACAGACGAATGGAAAAACTGGTAGAAGCCGACCTCGGGGAAGATCAGTTTGGATTCCGTAGAAATTTGGGAACACGTGAGGCAATACTGACCCTACGACTTATCTTAGAAGCTAGATTAAGAAAAGGCATACCTACGTATCTAGCATTTGTAGACTTAGAGAAATCTTTTGACAATGTTGACTGGAATACTCTCCTTCTGAAGGTGGCAGGGTAAAATACAGGGAGCGAAAGGCTATTTACAATTTGTACAGAAACCAGATGGAAGTTGTAAGAGTTGAGGGGCATGAAAGGGAAGCAGTGGCTGGGAAGGGAGTGAGGAGGGGTTGTAGCCTCTCCCCGATGTTATTCAATCTGTATATTGAGCAAGCAGTAAAGGAATCAAAAGAAAAATTCGGAGCAGGTATTAAAATCCATGGAGAAGAAATAAAAACTTAGAGGTTCGCCGATGACATTGTAATTCTGTCAGAGACAGCAAAGGACTTGGAAGAGCAGTTGAACGGAATGGACATCAACAGAAGCAAAACGAGTATAATGGAATGTAGTCGAATGAAGTCGGGTGATACTGAGGGAATTTGATTAGGAAATGAGACACTTACAGTAGTAAAGGAGTTTTGCTATTTGGAGAGCAAAATAACTCATGATGGTCGAAGTAGAGAGGACTTAAAATGTAGACTGGCAATGGGAAGGAAAGGGTTTCTGAAGAAGCGAAACTTGTTAACATCGAGTATAGATTTAAGTGTCAGGAAGTCGTTTCTGAAAGTATTTGTATGGAGCGTAGCCATGTATGGAAGTGAAACATGGACGATAAATAGTTTGGACAAGAAGAGAATAGAAGCATTCGAAATGTGGTGCTACAGAAGAATGCTGAAGATTAGATCGGTAGATCACTTAACTAATGAGGAGGTACTGAATAGGACTGGGGAGAAGAGGAGTTTGTGGCACAACTTGACTAGAAGAAGGGATCGGTTGGTAGGACATGTTCTGAGGCATGAAGGGATCACCAATTTAGTATTGGAGGGCAGCGTGGAGGGTAAAAATCGTAGAGGGAGACCAAGAGATGAATACACTAAGCAGATTCAGAAGGATGTAGGCTGCAGTACGTACTGGGAGATGAAGAAGCTTGCACAGGATAGAGTAGAATGGAGAGCTGCATCAAACCAGTCTCAGGACTGAAATCCACAACAACAACAACAACAACAATTAAAACTTTGTAAGAACTCCTCACAGTCAACAGCACTAACGTGGGTTGAATATGCCGAAGCCGGCCGCTGTCACCGAGCGGTTCTAGGCCCTTCCGTCCGGAACCGCGCTGATTCTACATTCTCAGGTTCGAATCCTGCCTCGGCCATGGATATGTGTGATTTCCTTAGGTTATTTAGCTTTAAGTAGTTCTAAGTCTAGGGGACTGTTGACCTCAGATGTTAAGTCCCATAGTGCTCAGGGCCATTTGAACCATTTTGAACCTGCCGATAATGGACGTCAACTTTGACCCGTGAAGTAATGACGTTAGGTGGCGGAATGTAAACGCGAGTGAACAGAGATATAGTAGAAGACTGACAATATTTATTTTGTTATTTCGTTATTACGTGCTGTGTACTTTTCCTATAGCTTGAGACCGGGTGTGATGAGCTACATCCCAGTCGAATTCGCACGGCAAGTCAACGACTGATGGTTCAGCAGGCAGGAAAGAGCTGTTTTTAGACAATTTTCTTTGCTCGTAGGCCGATCCACCATCTCCACCTCAGAAAATAGGTCACACAAAGAGATCAAACACAATAACACACTGGTCAAAGTTGACACTATGCACATATACTGTATATGGTGTCCACGACTACCTTACCTCAGTTTGACTGACGACTGCGGCGATAGAAATGGGATCCGGCCACAGGTTAAAATAAAGATAAAATTGTCAGACCATGAGAACAGCATATCACATATGATGGGAGAGGGAAGGGATATGTGATATTTGTGTGCCATAACCTATTCACGATGCGCAAGGTTGTGTGCATAAGAGCAGTTAACAATAATTTTTCTTTTGTTCCCCAGACCTCAGCTGAGTCCTAACGGACTCCCACTGCTGATAGCGCCCAAACAGTTCAGATGGAGCACACGTAACACTACATATAAAGTACATCCACAGAAGTTAGGTTGATGAGTGAGGGGAGGGCGGATAGTAAACATTATTCTACAACTACTGAAAGGAACTGTCCAAGACGACTTTCATTTTGTTTCTGGTATGCTTCTGCTCGGAAACCGCTTTTATAACGGATTTTCAGTGTAGCTCATGGAAAGAGAATACGTATGGTGTGACCATATTTCTTTTGCTTAAGAACTAGCACCTTCTCCTCATCTCCTGCTTACCCAAGAATAATCTCTGCAAGTATGAATGTGTGGGTGTGTTTATGCTGGTAAGGGAAAAGGAAACTTTCTTGTGCTCTCTGGTAATGTAGTGCTAAACTTGATAATCATCTTCAGAGAGGTCTGTCAAAGTAGCGTCTCCGCGATTCAGAGCGTTTCCTTCTTTTTCTCTCCGAAGTACTGTCTTGTGCTGATAAATTGTTTTATTAATTTCATTAAATACTTCTGCCGGTTTACATAGCTCTGTATTTGAAGACGCGTGCCTATATCAGTTCCTTTGGCGCTTCAGTGTATGTAAAACACTGACAAAAAGAAAGGGAAGGATGATAGAGCATGTATTACGGCATCAGGGAGTAACGCCTGTGGTACTAGTGGGAGCTGTAGAGGGTAGAAACTGTAGGGAAAGAAAGATATTGGGAATATATCCTGTAAGTAAGCTGTTTAGGTTTTTATGTTGGTAACGCCACGTAGCACTCTGTATGAAAATCACTGACTGTGCTGTGTGCAGTCTATGGCTGGTTTGCATTGTAGGAATATTTGTGATTGTAGTGTTGGGCAGTTGGATGGGAACAGCGCGTAGCGTTGCGCAGTGGGAGATGAGCCGCCAGCAGTGGTGGATGTGGGGAGAGAGATGGCAGAATCTTGAGAGCAGACGATCTGGACGTATATATATATATATATATATATATCAGTTCATGATATACAATATTACAAATTTAAGGTTAGGTTATATATATATATATATATATATATATATATATATATATATATATATATATATATATATAATTTGCTAACTACGCCTGTCAGTAGTTAGTGCCTTCAGTAGTTAGAATCCTTTATTTAGCTGGCAGTATTGCCGCTCGCTGTATTGCAGTAGTTCGAGTAACGAAGATTTTTGTGAGGTAAGTGATTCATGAAAGGTATAGGTTATTGTTAGTCATGGCCATTCTTTTGTAGGGATTATTGAAAGTCAGACTGCGCTGCGCAAAAAATATTGTGTATCAGTTTAGTGTTGATCAGAATAAGTAAAGAGAGAAATGTCTGAGTACTTTCAGTTTTGCTCAGCTGTTTGAGAATCAAATAACGAAGGAGGTTCACCAACACTGTCATTCATAAATTTTTTCTAAGGCGACGTTTCAATTCAACAAATAATTGCCGACGTATGATGCAAGTGCTACTCTGCAGCGCGGGACAGGAATTCGTGGCGGGCCGTATAAAACCATTCGGAAGACTGCTGACTCAAAAAAAGATGAGGTCATCAGCCCCAGGCTGGAGAAACCTTCGCCCAGATACTGTCTCTGGTGAAGATAATAGCCCCAGCAAGAGCATGCAGACGTGACCAAGAAATGATAAGTTACACAGTGGCTCGAAAAGTGTCGCTAACAAATTGGTGTAACGTTCATAATCCTTACACACTGTGATTGGTTGCAGTACATAGATTTATTATTATGTCACACTCACGGAGAACAAATCTTACGATATGGCTGATGATTACGTGAGTAAAATCTTGTGAGCCGGCCGGAGTGGCCGAGCGGTTCTAGGCGCTACAGTCTGGAACTGCGCGATCGCTACGGTCGCAGGTTCGAATCCTGCCTCGGGCATGGATGTGTGTGATGTCCTTAGGTTAGTTAGGTTTAAGTAGTTCTAAGTTCTAGGGGATTGATGACCTCAGCAGTTAAGTCCCATAGTGCTCAGAGACAAAATCTTGTGGCAGAAGCTGCAAACGAATTGAAACTGCTGCTTTTCCACGCGAGGAAGTCGAGCAGCCTCCGGATCCTGCGATTAAGTAGGGGCCTGCCACAGTAGTTCATTGTACCCTGGTAAATATTTAGTGGTTGAGCTGAGGAATGGCTTAAGCAGGCCCGCGGCGGCGCGACCGGAAGCCGGCGCGGCGGCCGGCCGGTTCCCGCGGGGCGGCAGGTAGCGAGACAGCGCGCGCCTTGTGGCGCCCGGTAGCTGCCTTGTAAAGCTGTCGCCAGGCGCGCTAAGCCGCCCGTGTTTGCCGTCCGGAGCCAGCAGCCGCCGCGCTATCAAACTACCGGGGTCCCGCGACGCGTAAACACCGCGCCTCGGTCTCGTCTCGTTAGCAGCGGCGGAAGGGCGCACGAGCCGTTCCCAGGGCCACAGCCAGCTGCACTATTAATCACGACAGCTGACCACCGTCTGACGGCGTCTGTCGTCTCCCAACTCCCAATTGTGGCGTCCAGTCAGCTGTTCAGTGACTTAACACGGGAAGCATTCACCCAACGGGCTGCAGACGTTACTCACCTTTCGCACCATTGTAGTTTATACACTACTGACAATTAAAATTGCTACGCCAAGAAGAAATGCAGATGATAAACGGGTATTCATTGAACAAATATATTTCACTAGAACTGCCATGTGATTACAAATAGAGCTTGGATGCCGTGTACAGGTACAGCTGCCCATGCAGCTTCAACACGATACCACAGTTCATCAAGAGTAGGGACTGGCGTATTCTGACGAACCAGTTGCTCGGCCACTATTGACCAGACGTTTTCAGTTGGTGAGAGATCTGGAGAATGTGCTGGCTAGGGCAGCAGTCAAACATTTTCTATATCCAGAGAGGCCTGTGCAGAACCTGCAACATGCGGTCGTGCATTATCCTGCTGAAATGTAAGGTTTCGCAGGGATCGAATGAATGGTAGGGCCACCGGTCGTAGCACGTCTGAAATATAACGTCCACTTTTCAAAGTGCCGTCAATATGAACAAGAGGTGACCGAGACGTGTAACCAATGGCACCCCATACCATCACGCCGGGTCATACGCCAGTATGGAGATGACGAATACACGCTTCCAATGTGCGTTCACCGCGATGTCACCAAACACGGATGCGATCATCACGATGCTGGATTCATCCAATCGTCGTTGAGTACACCATCGCAGGCGCTGCTGTCTGTGATGCGACAAGGGTAACTGCAGCCATGATCTCCGAGCTCATAGTCCATGCTGCTGCAAACGTCGTCGAACAGTTCGTGCAGATGGTTGTTGTCTTGCAAACGTCCCCATCTGTTGACTCAGGGATAGAGGCGTGGCTGCACGATCCGTTACAGCCATGCGGATAAGATGCCTGTCATCTCGACTGCTAGTGATATGAGGCCGTTGGAATCCAGCACGTCGTTCCGTATTACCCTCTTGATCCTACCGATTCCATATTCTGCTAACAGTCATTGGATCTCGACCAACGCGAGCAGCAGTGTCGCAATACGATAAATCGCAATCGCGATAGGTTACAATCCGACCTTTATCAAAGTCGGAAACGTGATGGAACGCATTTCTCCTCCTTACACGAGGCATCACAACAACGTTTCACCAGGCAACGCCGGTCAACTGCTGTTTGTGTATGAGAAATCGGTTGGAAACTTTCCTCATGTCAGCACGTTGTAGGTGTCACCACCGGCGCCAACCTTGTGTGAATGCTCTGAAAAGCTAATCATTTGCATATCATAGCATCTTCTTCGAGTCGGTTAAATTTCGCGTCTGTAGCACGTCATCTTCGTGGTGTAGAAATTTTAATGGCTAGTAGTGTAATATCATATAGGGCACCAGGGAGCAAGCAGAAGTGCCGCTATGGGGGAACATGACTTGGCATGGACTCGACTAATATCTGAAGTAGTGCTGGAGGGAACTGACACCATGAATACTGCAGGTCTGTGCACAAATCCGTAAGAGTACGAGGGGGTGGAGACTTCATCTAAACAGCACGTTGCAAGGCATCCCAGATATGCTAAACAATGTTTCTCTCTGGGGAGTTTGGTGGCCATCGCAAGTGTTCAAACTCAGAAGAATGGTCCTGGAGCCACTCTGTTGCAATTCTGGACCTATGGGGTGTCGCCTTGTGCTGCTGGAATTGTCCGAGTCCGTCGGAATGCACAATGGACATGAATGGATGCAGGTGATCAGACACCTGTTAGAGTAGTATCTAGACTATCAAGAGTCCCATATAATTCCAACTGCACACGCCCCACACCATTACAGAACCTCCAAGAGCTTGATCAGTCCCCTCCTGACATGCAGAGCCTATGGATTCATGAGGTTGTCTCTATACTCGTACACGTCCACCTGCTGGATACAATTTGAAACGAGGCAACTTGTTTCCAGCCATCAGCTGTCCAATGTCTGTGTTGACGGGGCCAGGCGAGGCGTAAAGCTTCAGGTGGTGCAGTCATCAGGGGTACAAGAGTGAGCCTTTTGCTCTGGAAGCCGATATCGATAATGTTTCGTTGAATGGTTCCCACGCTGACACTTGTTGATGGCCCAGCATTGAAATCTGAAGCAATTTGCGGAAGGGCTACACTTCTGTCACGTTGAAGGAATCTCTTCGGTCGTCGTTGGACCCGTTCCTGCAGAATCTTTTTCCGGCCGTAGCGATGTCGGAGATTTGATATTTTACAGGATACCTGATATTCACGCTACACTCGTGAAATGGTCGCAACGGAAAATCCCCACTTCGTCGCTACCTCGGAGATGCTGAGTCCCATCGCTCAAACTCACTTAAATCTTGATAACCTGCCATTTTAGCAGCAGTAACCGATATAACAACTGCGCCAGACACTTGTTGTGTTACATAAACGTTGCCGACTGCGGCAGTTTATTCGGCCAGTTTTCATATCTCTGTATTTGCTTCAGTGTAGCATGGTCCCTCCTCGTGATGTTCAGTGTCAGAGAGGGACGAGGGGCGCGGTAAGAAGACAGTGCTCTGTGCGCAAGCGCCCTGCAAGCAGCGAAGTCCTAGTGGATAATATTAAATATCAGCTGACTCATTGCTGTCGGCTGAGCAGGCCAGTTTTGATACTTCACGTTGTTACGTTGGCACCAGCTGCTATGCCAGCAGGATGCTTAGGTTTATTGGCACGCACACAGTACATGTAATAAATACTGCTCTAGTAAGATGCGCTTCTCGAGAAACCGAAGTTCAGAGGTTCACGAGCCTGTTAATTACCATAATAAAGGGCCAGATGTGTTGTAGCGGCGTTTAGCCCAAATGGCTGATGCGGCAGACTACAAATCTATCGGTACTGAGTTTTGAATATTTGTTGTACTTTTCCACCGAAAGCTTGTTTCGCTCCAAGGAATCATTATCACTGTGGAATTTAACCTCTATTCCAGTGCCCACAGAAAAAGATAATGAATGAGAGATGGTCTGTCTTCCTGCAAGAACACAGTCTTTGTTTTATTTAATCCCAAACATGTTTCACCACCGTCGTGACATATTCAGCAGAATTCTTTCTTTCATTGTTTCTGTAATAAATACATACAAAATTTAAAAATATTAGGAATATGTTGAAATCACATTTTGTTGTGTTTCGACTACATATGTGCTTTACCTTTTTCTTACAGTATGTGTGACCTATGGCTACCAACAGAAATCTGCCAAAAGTGTAAATTAATAAACCACTTCGTCTTCAACACACATTATTGTTTAGAATACAATATTAAACTATTCGCGTAAAATAGTGGCTTGAGCCCCTTTTTTAAGGTTTTCTGTTGTATTAGTTGACCTGTCCTAAGCAGTAGTTGGTTTTTATTTGCCTATTGATTGTGTTGATGTTAATGTTTTTAAATTTAAAATGGACACTGTATATAGGTAAAATTTCGTGAGGTATTTATAGATTGTGCTGTGGACTTTTAACGTCATTTGGTTAAATTTATCGTTGTCATTGGTGAATTCTGCATACTACTTTGTTGCTGTGACTTAGACATAGCCTTCACTACACATTTACTACTCGACCTCCATATTATTGCACTTGGCTCCGATGGCCGTTATTGCAAACAGGCCTTGACGTAAAGGTAAACAGTATCATCGCACTGTGAACGATTTAAAGACATTTGTGCTTATACTATCAAGTAGTTCAACGTGTCCTCGTGAACCATCACGATAAAAATTCATGGCAAGGTCACTTAAGCGTCCATACTCCCAGGTACAATAATAATGAGATCGACTGAAATTTTTAGATACGTTATTGACAGCAGTTTTTTTCACTGATGTGTTTTCGACTGATGGACGCAAAGTTTCAATTTGTTTCGATTTGTTATCATTTTGTATACGTATGTTAGTGTGTATGTGTTGAGTGCGTGTATTTGTGTGTGTGTGTGTGTGTGTGTGTGTGTGTGCTTATGTGTTTTCGACTGATGGACGCAAAGTTTCAATTTGTTTCGATGTGTTATCATTTTGTATACGTATGTTAGTGTGTATGTGCTGAGTGCGTGTATTTGTGTGTGTGTGTGTGTGTGTGTGTGTGTGTGTGTGTGTGTGTGTGTGTGTATTGGTGGGAGCTTTTTTGTGTCTAGCTTGATAGTTCGCTTAGAGTGATGAATAATGCTCTAGTGTAGAGAACCCTTTATTCCTTGACGACATTTTTGCCTTGTTTGATAGGTTTTTGGGTATGGTAATTTTATTTTATTGTTAATAAGTAGGTCGGGTGGTTACTGTATTTTAAGATCTGGAGGTATATTTCTGTGCCAATAGGTAGGTGGTTGCTTTCAGTAGAGTGGTCTGCAAAAGTAATGTGTACTGTCGCTTTGCAATGCTCTTATATATTCAGAATATCTTACTGTGAAATTTCTACGTCTATATTCCTCATAAACCGATTCACAGTCTTTGTAGGTCAACTGGTATATATACCCACTTTGCTGAATTCATATGTGGTAGCTTCGGGTGTTTTTACTTTTTTACTGCAGTATAATGTTCTTTCTGTATGGTATTCCTTATTTTCTCATAATGTTACCTGTTTTACAGGTTATTTTGTTGTCAATAGCAATGTGTAACATGTTTTCCCGTTGTTTGTGGTTTCTTCACCTTGTGTTTTCATGGCTGTTTGATCATTATTAGCTTGTTGTGCTGTAATATTCATGCGTGTGTTTTGTGTCAATTGTGTTTTTATCTATTGATCAGTTTGTATGCCGTGTTCAAGTTGTAACAATCTTCTGTGACTGTCTGTCTGCTTATATTAAGTTCTTGTAGGTAACTTACTTTATCCATTGGAGTACTGTTCAGTTTGTGTAGGAAGTATTTGATACTGGCGTGTTTGTCTGTTATAGAACCGATAGATTTGTTACGTATTATTTTACTGGTTGTTGTGGGTTTTTGCATATTCGGAACCAGTATTGGTTGTTCTTCTATCCTATTGTGATGTCTAGGAAGAGTATTTTTTTGTCTGTTTCAATTTTAGATTTGTGACACTAGTTTCGATGGGCAGTACTGATGCCTCTTAGTAACTATAGTCGTGAGTTTTATCTACGGAGGAAATTATGTCGTCAACATAGCGGTACCAAGACATTACTTTGTACTGTTTGAATTTTATTATTTCTTGACAGATTTGCATTCAAGATGGTTACGGGTGGTACTGGCCAGCATACCCTGGGGGTTTCAGATATCTGGTGAATACTGTGAGATCAGTCGTCTGATGCAATCAGTTTGTAGCTGCCTAACGACCAGTTACCTAACCATAACTCTAAATCTGTTTATGGATCGGCCGGCCGGAATGGCCGAGCGGTTCTAGGCGCTACAGTCTGGAACCGTGCGACCGCTACGGTCGCAGGTTCGAATCCTGCCTCGGGCATGGATGTGTGTGATGTCCTTAAGTTAGTTAGGTTTAAGTAGTTCTAAGTTCTAGGGGACTGATGACCTCAGAAGCTAAGTCCCATAGTGCTCAGAGCAATTTTTTTTGTCTATGGATCGTTTTAAAATTTAGGAGTTCGGTTATGCACAGTTGATTTCAACCACTGTAGAAGATTCGATAAATCATAAGACCAGCCTAAAGAACACCCAGTGAATAGTTTACAAAAGCACATAAGTGAACGAATATATAAATAAAAGAGATAAGAAAGGAATGATCCCTCAACATAAAGATGTATCATAAAGACAGGACTAACGTTCATTGTCACTTTATTGCTACTAAACACAGGCTGCCGCGAACGATTGCCTTACACAGGTTAGTATTTATACACAGTGAAGCAAATAAGGTACGAAATAACTGATACCGGTATAACAGAGCTATTTCAGGCAATAACGAATGTAAGCCAAAGGCATTGTGCCGTGCTGCTAAATCACTCAAACTGAATAACCCCTAAAGTTTAATCAGTTCATTCAAGACTGTATACAATCACCAGTTTACCTTAGCAAAGTTTAGTCTCTGATAACTGCACTAGCTCTCACTATCTACATGTTTTTCTAAACTCCAAAATTTTACATTGAAAATTCAAAACAAGTAAGCCCTGAATACACGTGCATCGAAATATTTCTACCCTCGAACTGTCGCTTAACACAGGCAGTTCATTAGCTACTCACAACTTACCAAGACACTTGCTCAACATCAAAAGACCAGGAACCATAAACTGTCTTTTTATTTAGTTTTTTTTGTCCTGTGACCAGATACTACAGTCAAGTGGGCATCTTGAAATTAGATCACCTTTCTACAGAATACAAGTGCTACAATTTTACACATTTCAAAGACATATAATATACATGTTTAGACACTTTGCAGACAGATTTTACTTCATTATACGCTAAACACTGTAGAATATTCAACTGTGATTTATATTTTGTACACCACAAAACGGAATGGCATGTGCTAGTCATGCTTGTAACATTATTCAACTTACTGCTTCAAGGCTATGCTACTGAAACATCCACCTTAGAGCCATTGACTTAGAAAAATTCGTATTAAACAAACCAACAATTTTATGTACAAATATGGACTGAAGTTGCGAGCGCAAGTAGGTACCAAGGTCGGGAATCAAACCCACGTCTCTGGCTTACTAGGCAGGTGCATTAGCCACTAAGCCACCCTGGCTCAACGGTTCACAGTATTGCACAGATTGCCCTGGCACGTCATCCTCCTCGATCCAAATTGTCACTGATATGGTGTGACGCAATGCACAAAACATTGCCGTCTCATTTGTTTTCAGGAGACACTAGGGCACGGAGTTTGTGGCATGGAGATGATGCAACATGGGACAGTACCACCATGATCCTGCGGCACAGAGGTAACAAAGCGGGTATGATGCAGCATGAAGATGGGGGCATGGAGGCAAAATAACATGGATACAGTGGCATGGAAGTAGCATGGATGTGGCAGCACAGTGGTAACATGGTATGAAGATGGCAGCATGGTAGGGAGATAGCAAGGAGGTGGTTGGGTGGGAGCTATACGGATAGAAGCAGTGTCACGAAGCTGGAAATGGACAAATCTTGGTGTGGACTGAACACAACAGGTCTATCCTGGTCAGGCCAACTCAGTTGCAACTGTATTCGGAATTTTAAGTTACTGGTTAATATTGCGAGTTCAAATCCATTTGTTGCTATATTATTTACTGACATTGAAGGAAATAAGGTCTGAAATAACTGATACTTGTATAGTAGATCAACCAGAACATTCACAGGCAATGATGATAACTGTCAGACAAAGACATTATGTAGAGCACCAAAATCACTGAAACTGAATAATCACTAAAGTTCAGTAGGTTCACTCAAGAGTGCACATTACAACCAATTCCGCATAGCTGAGTTCAGTCACTAATAGCTACATGACCACTCATTGCTGAAATGTTTTTCTAAGGGTTAAATTAATTTGTTGCAAATTACTTACTGGATGCTCATCGAACTATTCCTACCATCGAACTGTTAATTAAAATCATGCCGCTGATTGAAGACTCAGACCTTACGAAGAACCTTACCTAGCATAAAAAAAACCAAGAACCATGCTTTGCCTGCTTATTTAACACTCCTGTCCTGTGATCAGATCCTACCATCAGGCGAGTATTCTACTGAATACAAGTGTTACAGTTTTACACATTTCAGTTATATCTAATGTGCATGTCTAAACAGTTTGCAGATATTACTTCACTGTATGTTAAACATTACAGAATATTCAAGTGTGATTTATAGTGTATACATTACAAAATAGAATGACAAGCACTAGTAATTTTCGTAACAATATTCATGTTGGCATTTCCACAGAACACTACTCAATCTTACAAACTTCGACTGATAAAAATTCTTAGTAAGCAAACATAAACAAACAGGACTAATAGTGTGAGGAAACAAGTGTATCTTTACAATGATGAGTGAGAGATAGATTTTCCCTCCATTACTCAGCCAAGGTCAAGCCAGCAGCGCCTGATGCACACTGTGTACATCGAACAAAGGGTTGCGCAATGGCTGTTGCGTAAAAATAAATGTTTATATAATCTTACAAGACTTGACCAGATTATGTCAACCTAAGTCAGCGTCAAATTTTTGGAGTGTCAGTACAATGCACAAGTTAGTCTCCTCAAAAATTAGCTTTTTACGAAATTTTAAAAGCACATAATATTCCATGTAGAAAGTTGTACTTTTGGAATTATGTCCAGTTTGTTCTAAAAACATTCTGTAGAGAATTTCAAGAAGCTATCTCTTTTAATTTTTTACTTATTATATAAAAAAAACGTTTTGTACCAAAAATTGTAAAAACAAGCTAGATTAACTAACTTCTGAAATTAAACTACAAAGCAAAAATTACATTATTATATTAAATACATGTGTTAGTGAAGGTTTACCAATTTTGACGATAATATTGTAATTTAACTGAGGTATAAAAATTAGGAAAGAGACAGTTCAGAGGACGTCATCTACCCTTAGTTCCATTTGAAAAATTCTGGAAAGACGGAGTATTAGAGTTACCGAGTTGAGAATTTTACATGATATTAACAGTGTACAGGTTTACTGAGACAAGAACTGGGAATCGGTGTTTTGTGTTCAACTTACACTGATTTGTAGTCAAAGAGGATGCTGTTGGGCAGTGCTGGTGGCACTGGAAGCTTCTAACAGCAAATTTTCCGTTCGCCATCCACAGCGAGAGTATAACACCTAGTTCATCAATTGCAGACTATTGTCTAGCCACCTGCGTGATAAGTGTGATTTGTTTATTTGACGTTTCTGTGCAGCAGGCTAAGTTGTTTCCATCATATATTAGCTCATCTGTTGCCTGTGTTTGCTTTTCTGTAACCTCTGAAAGTAAGAGTTTGTCTTGCTTTGGTGTTTTATGTTTCAACTGTGTATGTTTTAATGCAGCTAATCTCTTCTAAAACCCGCTTAAGCAAATCCAAGCAACAGTGTCGAGAGGCGGCGTTTAGTAGAAGTTTAATCTCATATTTTGGTAGGCCGTTGCCCTGCAAAGTTCTCCGTGTTCAAGATTAAGATTTCCAAAATAACTACTAATTTCTGTAAATCTTTATTTAAACACCTTCACCAATGATAAAGTTTCTTACATGGACGCCGGCCGTTAATTCAGCTGCCCTGCATCTGCTCTAAAAGCTATTATGGTTCCTTGTAGTGTAATTCTGTTTATTCATGTCCATAATGAAAATTGTACGTAAAATTGTATTACCTGAAACAGCTTTTCTGTGGTAGATATTTATCATTGAGTTTTAAGCCAGGTGTGCAGCTGCTAAGAATAATTATTTGCTTTATTTTGACATGTTATTCTTTGTTAACCACTTGTACTGACATTACTTAACCCCTAAAATGTTTTTTTTTTTTTTTGGATTCTTGGTGAAAGATGTTTACCCATGGGCTTTAAAACTTTGTGTAGTTGATAATATTGTCAATTGATATTCTTGAATCATCTGTTAATGAGCGATGCTATAGGGCGATTAATAATTTGGTTACAACTGCTTAGTATTTGAATTATTTGATAGCTCCTTTTTGGTCCATCAATGTGTGGTGACCTTTGTTGCTTTTTTAATTGCCATCTTACTCCCAGTGCATTCCAATGCTTCTATTTAAGTGTGTTTTTTCTCATAGTAAATAGACAGAAAATTGCTGTTCTAGTATACCTTATATTGTGGTCACAATAACTTTCCATTCCGCATCCTGCTCCCTAGCACTTTATGAATGCCGTGAAGAGAGTTATGTTTATTTATCTACAGACTTCACCTATAATACAAAAATGCTTATGCTGTTACAGGAGATCATTTTTTTTTTAAAAAAAGGCGCTAGGGGTATTTAGCCTTTATCAGTTGCCCATACAGCATCTCCACCATAAAAGCAGATGCACAGAGCAGCAGATGTACATATTTCCTTTTAACTCTCACTGTGCAACAGTGATGCATCCCCCCATCAGCTACCTGATCTACCTGATGGAAATGCATTTGCGCTCCGCCAATGCAGGATAGCTCAGTACAGAAGGAACTATGTACAATGTACACAATGACCTGTATTAAGTAACCACCATACTCCTATGCAGAGTTTACTAGAGGTGAGTGAACTGTTTGAGATGATTGATTTGAACATCACAGCCCCATCTGGACAGGTACGGACAGGAAATCTTTACATGTTAATATACACTTCCTTACAGAGAAAGTTAAGCACCCAGAACACATAATTGGACGTCATTGTGGCTTCATACTCGTACACGCCATTGGTGGGTATATAAATAATTATTGTTCTCCGTGATAGGTAGAATGGCCACCGGATCACATTAGCGATGTTCATGTTTGGTGTTACTACCAGACATGGTAGATGTAAAGTGATGACTTTGAAGGAAACAGAGATGAAAAGTTCTTGCGGGAGATGTCGTTATCTTCACCTGACAAACTCTGAAAGGATTCTCATTGTGGATCTCCCTTTAGATGGTTGCTTGAATCACTCAGTATTCAGATTTATGAGGCATTTGTTTGTGACAGTGGCCCATTGTTGGATTGGACAGGAATGTGAGGGCAGGCATTCTCATCGTCAATGTTCTGAACAACCACTTCTGACCAACACAAGGAAGGATCTCTGTACTGTGCACCAAGGGTATTGTAGCTCCTCAAATCTATGCCTGATAGCGGAGAACAAGTGATGGACTCTCTCCAACACTCTGTGTCATCCTGTACAACTGATCAGAGACTAGAAGCTGCAGACTAGGATATTATAGTCCCATGCATAGGCTACTGTTAACACCTCGACATAAGATGCTGCCTTTGTTTTGATACCATGACCAGGTAGTGTGGACTGCTGGTGAGTGACACTGCATTGTCTTCAGCAGTGAACTGCAGTTCTGCACTATTCTAAATGACAATCATCGGTGAGTATGGCGGCCGCCTGGAGAGAAGTCCCATTCTTCCAACGGTTCAGACATGTACAGGGGTGTGGGTAACCATTGGCTGTGACTTAGGCTCAGTTGAGTGATCTCATACAATACAATAGCAAGCCATGGACATCCAACATGCTAATGATTATGTGTCATGTCGTAGTATAGTGGTTCCATTTTTCATCAGCACAATGCTCGCTCACACATTTCATGTGTCTCTATGAACTGTCTACATCATGTTGAAGTACTCCTATGGTCAGTATGATCCTCAGATTAGGCCTCAACAAAAAATGTATTTTACCTTCCAAGTGATAGTATTATGAGCCATCTTTCATCAGCACACACTCGCCCACATAAAAAATGGTTCAAATGGGTCTGAGCACTATGCGACTTAACTTCTGAGGTCATCAGTCGCCTAGAACTTAGAACTTATTAAATCTAACTAACCTAAGGACGTCACATACATCCATGCCCGAGGCAGGATTCGAACCTGAGACCATATCGGTCACTCGGCTCCAGACTGTAGCGCCTAGAACCGCACGGCCACTCCGGCCGGCCTACCCACATATGTCTTCTGTCTCTATAAAATGTATACGTGATGTTGAAGTACTCCTATGGCCAGCAAGATCCCCAGATCAGTCCGGGATAGAATATGTATTGGACTAGGTTGGACATCAACTCTGCCCCATTACCAGTCTCCAGGATATTAAGGAACAGTTACAACAGTTGTTGATAAACTGCTTCAGGAGAGGATACAATGGTTTTATGACACCATTCACTACCTAATCAGTCCATGCATCTGGGGCAGATGTCGTGCAATGTCATATTGATAAATGGGTACAAACTGCCATGATTTTTGTTAACTTGAGCTGATTTTGCAATTACTGAAATACCATCACATATCTTGTCACAAGTGCAGTTTCATTTCGATTCTTCCTACCATTCTAGGACTTAACATTTTTTTCAGGAAGTGCAATAACATATTACTTTTCATGCCTTGTGGAAATGATAGCCTTTCGAAATCAAGAAGCTATCACAGTGGTGCAAGCCACGGATAACCATTTGTCATTTAAGTTTGGCACTCCAGAGACCTCGATTATGGTCCAAGGTAGTAACCTCACATTAGCGGTAATACAACAATCTTGCTTTTGAAAGAGATTCGTAAAGTAAGAGGAAGTGCATTACAGTCACGAGCAAGTGGCAGAATGAAATTGGTTCACAGGAAGATAGGGAAGAGGATGAGTCATTTTCGACAGTAATTATATTGACTAGGATATGCTATTAGCTGACATAGTGGCAGTGTGGAGTTCAAAAATACACTGGAGTATGGAGCTTTAGCCGTAGGGGGGCGTGTATGGACGGAAGATGCCGTCACTACTTAAGGTAGTGATACACAGAGGGGTGGGAGTGGGGGACAGTGCAACCCATGCCACACCTTCCCCACTGCGTAACATTGCCGTCGGAAGTGGCTACAAGGCAAAAACGTGAACATTACTGCAGCCCACTAACATCCCTACATGCTTTATGTCTTCCCTGATGGCGATAGAATATTCCAGCAGAATAGCTGCACGTGTTACAAGGCCAGAACTGTGCTGCAGTGATCTGAGAGCAATGATAGGTCTCTCATGTTTACGTCTTTGCCACTAAATTAACCTGATCTGAACCAGGTGGAACACGTTTAGGGTGCTATCGGGTGCCAACTCGGTTTCCACCAACCTGTAATTTACAGTAAATGTTTGACCTGTGCGTGTACATCTGGTGCCACGTATCTCTGGAAACATACCAAAGTTCTGTCAAATCCAAACCATGCAGGATCGCCGCTGTACTGCGTTGCAAAGATGAACTAAAACGCAGTTAAGCAGGTGGCCAAAACGTTTCTTCTTTTCTGTGGCAACTCTTTGCACTCAACTACAATATTCGTAACGCAGAAAGGGGCGGTCGGACTGGGCTGCATTGGTAGTTGGCGAAATCTGCGTAGGCCATCTTTGAGGTGTCTCGCAATTCTAACTGTGTCTCACCTGCGTTTAAACCCCATCATGGAATATATTGTTGACCACATTTACTCTTAGAAAACAAAATGCTATATTCACTCAGTAGATATGAATATTATTTGCATTTTGATAAAAATTCCTTAAGCATTGTAGTGATATATGTGTACTACCGATCTGCTTAGGCTTCTAGCAGCAGTGAAAAAGTTGATTGATGAATTCCAAGTATTCAAATCAAAATTGAAAAGTTTCCTTTTGATCACACTACGTCTGCTCTGTCCAGAGTTATCTGTAAAACCTCTTACAATTTTTTTCATGCGTCATTCAGCCTACGATTTATTTCTTTATAAATTTTCTAATCTACATTTTGTAAACTTTGTAGTGATTCGTTCCATGACTAAACAGCCTTGTTCCCAATGGCCCCACGGACCCTGGTGCATTAGTAAAATGGCTCTGAGCACTATGGGACTTAACATCTGTGGTCATCAGTCCCCTAGAACTTAGAACTACTTAAACCTAACTAACCTAAGGACACCACACACATCCATGCCCGAGGCAGGATTCGAACCTGCGACCGTAGCAGTCGCGCGGTTCCGGACTGCGCGCCTAGAACCGCTAGACCAATGCGGCCGGCCGGTACATTAGTAAGAAAAGTGGTAATGATATTCGAAAAATGTTTCGACGTGGTATGACAGCTGAAAGAAAGCACAGTTTCTAGTGTATGGAATTTGTTTTTGTCTTGTGTAGCGCAAGAGCGATTCAGCTCAAAAGACTATGAGCAAGTGTAAAGCCCGGTGGCTGATAATACTAAATTAAGTAATAAATGTTATTGATCCGAAGGCGGCTTGTCAATGAGCTAAAGATGGTGATCAGTAAAGGAATTTTAGTGGTCTTGAGCTAAGATTTTCATCCAGATATTTCAATGTAACACATCACCTTTCTTCCGATTTGACAGTATCAAATAACAACGCATTTATACGAGTCAATAATACATTTGTGTGTGAAGGTCTTTTACTAAAAACTAAAAGTAAATATAAATGTGAAAACAAAATAACTAAAGTAGAATTCCTCCAGTAGCCACAGGCTGCTTTCTCTGTCGTAATACATCACAAAGATGGTGTCTGGAAATTACTAGGTGCAAACAATATTCAGCAATGACAGAAACACTATTACAAAGTACGAAGAATACATAGCGAACATCACTTTTTCAGAGTAAGTCTTAAAACATTTGGTTGAGCTGTCGAATACATGCGTTAGAGCAAATATTGTGAATGGTATACGAATCTTTCTCTGCCAAATCTGTGTAGAGTATATTTCGTACTCACTTATATAATCATGTGTCATGTTAAAAAACCTTAGGTGCAATAATTATGTCGCCAACAGTGACGAATATATAATTAAATAACAGTTTTGGCATTCTGGATACGCTAAAGCTGTTGGCTGTTTTAAACTTAGATCCGTTTCATGTAATTAAATGTTGAAGTATAACTAAATAACAGTTTCGGTATTCTGAGTACGATAAAGCTGTGTGTCTTTTTGAACATAGATCTGTTACATGTAAGTAAATGTTAAATTAATACAATGACACCGAAATAAAGATATCCAGGTAGATATAGTCTTAATAATGTAAACAGATGTATGTGATATCAGGCTGAGAAGGGGTAGAAAGTGCTGGTTTTATTTGGGTGGTTGTATTGAGTTTTGAGAGTTAGGAAAGTCAGTAGCTTGTCCGTTAGGAAAGTATCAAATAAAGCATACAAATAAATAAACAAATTATGGTAAATACGAAGAGGAGGATGGAGGTAGAGCGAGGGAGGGAGAGAGAGAGAGGCTGAAAGGAGGAAGGAGAACAAGTTCTTCGGAGCTATGGGTTATTAAGATTAGATCTGTTACACATTATAACTAAGTAATGGTTGGAGTAATAAATTGATAACGTTTTAAAATAATATGTAGATAGATATACTGCTTTTGCTTATGCTGTTGACTGACATACATAATCTCAAGACAGGTGGTTCAAGCTGTTGGTGTTTTGTTATATTTCTGAATAAGGAAACACTATTGTTCATTTGGGAAATGTTGTGATAACACAATAAATTATTTATAGTAAATATTAAGGGGAATATATATATATATATATATATATATATATATATATATATATATATATATATATATATATAGTGTGTGTGCACGTGCATTGCGAGTTGCTAATGTGCCCTTTTCAAAACGACCATCCCAGCATTCAGATTAACGGTCCAGTGGGAAACTGAATGCCGGTGCACCTAAATGCGCGTATAGTGTTTCTGCCACTGTGCCACACCGCCTGCTATTTCCTCCTGGAAGAAAGGCGGATGGTGTTAGGTGGAGGTGTAAGGCGGCACTGGACACGGGGTGTGCCGGGGCGGCGCGCCAGCTGGCGGCGCTATAAAGCGACGGCGGGCGCCGCGACGCCAAGCGACGCCACGGAACGGCACGGCGCGGCGCCCCCCGGCCAGGCCTGAACACTGTTTACCGTCGCGACGCCCCTAAATCACGGCCGACCGCCATTACCGCGTCACGGCCACCTGCGCACTTCTCAGACCTCTAATTGCGAGCCGCTGGGGTGGCCCGGAGCGGGCCCCTGCGCCTCGATCGCGGGAGATCGCCAAGAAACGGCGCTAGAAATCATCGCCAAACTCGGCTCTCCACAGCTATCGGCGAGCCCGCTCGTAGCAGCTGCGGCGGTCAAGGGCGGAGCAACCACCTCACCCAGTCGTCAGGAACTAAGGGAGGTCATCATGGTTGCTTCGTTATTTGCATGCTCAATAACGGCCCTCTCCCGCCACTCGTTCACTGCTGCGATACACTCGATCACAAAAATAAAAATTAAAAAAAAAGAAACGACGCACCAAGAAGGAATCATCCGAAAGGGACGGAAATCAGTAGATGTACAGACAAACAAGTAACATTTTCAGAAATATTGGACGCCTTATTCACGAGAAAGAACATCAAAAAGTGAGCAAGTCACTGTCGCGCTGTTCCACCTCTGGCTTTAATGCAACCTGTTACTCTCCTTGGTATTGATTCATAGAGATTTTGCATGTCCACGCAAATTATGTCCAAATGGCGAATAATACTGATGAAATCCCGAGCTGGTTGAAGGTCCCTGTCCTTAATACCCCAAACTTTTTCAGTTTGAGAGAGATTCGTCGACCTTGCTGGCCTAGGTAGCATTTGGAAACCACTAAAACAAGTCCAGGATGGCTTGCCACGGAGGGCAACAAAACGGTGCGTAGAATGATGATGATGTACCGCTGTGCTGTAAGAGCGCGGCGGATGACAACCAAAAGCCTCCTGCTACGAAAAGAAATGGCATCCCAGGCCAGCACTCTTGGTTGTCGAGCCGTATGGCAGGGTACAGTCAGGTTGGTATCCCACCCATGCCCAGTGCGTCTCAAGGCACGTCTTCGGTTTGGAATGTGAGTAACTGGATTAGGATTGTCTTCAGTAGTGAGTCCCGCTTCCAGCTGAACACCGATGCCCAGCAGAGATGCGTCTGGAGACGCCACGAGTACCGTTGGGATACCAACCTGACTTTCGCCTACCATATACCCAAGAGTGATGATCTGGGGCACCATTTTTTTATCATAGCAAGAAACCTTCGGTTGTCATCCTTGGAAACCTTTCAGCATAGTGTTACGTCGATGATACTCTACGACTCGTTATGTTGCCCTTCATGGCAAGCCTTCATTGGTGTACACTGAAGTAAGATAACGTCCGCCTGCAGAAGGCGAAAGTATCTACTGGTTATCTTCGTGCTTGCCAAATCTTACCTTGCCAAGCAAGGTCGGCGGATCTCTACCCAGTCGAGAATGTTTGGAGCACTGTAGGCGGGGCCCTCTAACCACCTCGGGGATTTTGACATCTAACTCACCGATTGGACAGGATTTGGCACGATCTCCCTCAGGATGACATCCAAAAGCTCTATCAAGCAATGTCGAGCCGAGGTGGATCAATGCGTTAATGACTTTCTCAGTTTTTGAAGCTCTTTCTCTTGAACACACCATCATTTTTTTCTGAAATTGCAATCATTTGTTTTTCTGTGCATGTACTGTACATCACATGTACGGATTTCTGCCTCATTCGGGTAGTTCCTTCGTAGTGCGTTGTTTTTTTTTCTCATAGAACATACATTTTCTCAAAGGGTGAAAAATGGAAAAATTCTTAACATTTCGTGGATGTTATGGTGGCAGTTCTAGTTAAAACCTAGACAGCACAATGGACGCTCGCAAGCAAACACACACACACACACACACACACACACACACACACACACACACACACACAAGCTTATACTGACTCACTCACTCATCACACACATACACTCTACCTGAAATTCATTTACAGTACCTCTGTTCTCCTTGCAACTTCTCAGCTTTCCTATCAGCTACTACGTCTCTCATAGTAGTCGATATGGTTACACCTATGAGTTCATTGTTAATAAACATTATTATTTTTAACATCAGTTCAAATGGTTCAAATGGTTCTGAGCACTATGGCACTTCTGAGGTCATCAGTCCCCTAGAACATAGAACTACTTTAACCTAACTAACCTAAAGACGTCATACACATCCATGCCCGACGCAGGATTCGAACCTGCGACCGTAGCGGTCGCGCGGTTCCAGACTGAAGCGCCTAGAACCACTCAGCCACGCCGGCCGGCTTAACATCAGTGAATGGTTATTTCCACAACATTGCGTCAAATGTTTTTGCACATTGTTTTCCTGAAAAATGTGTTAGTAGTTATTCCTGTATGAAAGCCACATGGTTATAAAATAATTCATTTATGTTTTGTAGCCTGTAATACTAGCGTGAATGTTTAATTTCATTGACAAGAATTATTTTTCTGCAGAATAAGTAAGAAAAAAAAAATTGTCTGACAGTTATGTTGTGTAACATGTAGTTATTTTTTATTATTGTGCCACTACAATATTCATGTTATTCATGACGCTCTTCGAAACTTTTAATGTCATGTCTGAAAAGTGTGTAAACAGTAAGGAAAATGTTACTTCATTGTGAAGTATGCATACATTACAAAAATCAGCAAAATTTACAGACATACTGAAAGCTTTAACCATACTGTACGTATGTTCTGCTATATGTTCCACCATAGTTTCATAAACTGGAGTTCAGTACACGATTCTGGTGCGTTGACGTGCTGACGCCGCATTGAAACTCCTTACGTAACATCTGAAGCACTCATGGCAAAGTTATGCCTTATAGACATACAAGGGTAAAGTAAAGGGCGCTACTGAAAAGTCAGTAGACGTATTTTATCATCAAGCAGTCTGTGTGGAAGGTGACAGTCTTTTACATCACTCTTAAGTTGCCTTCAGAGTTGTAACATTTTTTACATACTTTTCTCATGCCTGTGTAAGTGGTCAAAGGCATTTATGGCTGAGTACCATATTCCCTTCTGTGCGTCAGTAAGGCTGAGTGAATGATAGCTTAGATCATACCGCGTTCTATTATTGTATTTATGGATGTTACTGTCGTTTCGAATTGAAACTGATGGATGACAACGAGTTCTATAAAGGAGTAAACGTACTGTGAGGATTTCGACAGTATGTCCACCTGTTAACAGAAACATCTACTAGAGGCTTAAAGTACACACCTCATATTCTTGTTACATAATTTTATGAAATAAACCCTTACTCAGCGAATTGTTTCACCAGAGTATGATGTCATAAGACTCAGTGAATGAAAACAGGGATAGTAAGTCAATATTTTGACGCTGTCATCTCTGAACTTAGCCTATTAAATAGAATTATGTCTTGGTCTTCTTTTAGACTTAGGCTCTAATTTTTTTATCTTTCTTTAGAGCTGATTCTACTTTATATATACACTACTGACCATTAAAATTGCTACACCACGAAGACGACCTGACGCAAAATATAACCGACAGGAAGAAGATTCTGCGATGTGGAAATGAGTAGCTTTACAGAGCATTCACACAAGGTTGGCGCGGGTGGCGACACCTACAATGTGACGACATGAGGAAAGTTTCCAACCGATTTCTCATACACAAACAGCAGTTGACCGGCGTTGCCTGGTGAAACGTTGTGATGCCTCATGTAAGGTGGAGAAATGCGTACCATCACGTTTCCGACTTTGATAAAGGTCGGATTGTAGCCTATCGCGATTGCGGTTTATCGTATCGCGAGGTTGCTGCTCGCGTTGGTCGAGATCCAATGACTGTTAGCAGAATATGGAACCGGTGGGTTCAGAAGGGTAATACGGAACGCCGTGATGGATCCCAACGGCCTCGTATCACTGGCAGTCGAGATGACAGGCATCTTATCCGCATGGCTGTAACGGATCGTGCAGCCACGTCTCGATCCCAGAATCAACAGATGGGGACGTTTGCAGGACAACAACCATCTGCACGAACAGTTCGACGACGTTTGCAGCAGCATGGACTATCAGCTCGGAGACCATGTCTGCGGTTATCCTTGACACTGCATCACAGACAGGAGCGTCTGCGATGGTGTACTCAACGACGAACCTGGATGCACGAATGGCAAGACGTCATTTTTTCGAATGAATCCAGGTTCTGTCTACAACATCATGATGGTCGCATCCGAGTTTCGCGACATCGCGGAGAACGCACATTGGAAGCGTGTATTCGTCATCGCCATACTGGCGTATCACCCTGCGTGATGGTAAGGGGTGCCATTGGTCACACGTCTCGTTCACGTCTCGTTCCCATTGACGGCACTTTGAACAGTGGACGTTACATTTCAGATGTCTTACGGCCCGTGGCTCTACCCTTCATTCGATCCCTGCAAAACCCTACATTTCAGCGGGATAATGCACGACCGCATGTTGCAGGTTCTGTGCAGGACTTTTACTGCCCTGATCAGCACATTCTCCAGATCTCTCACCAACTGAAAACGTCTTGTCGATGGTGGCCGAGCAACTGGCTCGTCACAATACGCCAGTCACTACCCTTGATGAGCTGTGGTATCGTGTTGAAGCTGCATGGGCAGCTGTACCTGTACACGCCATCCAAGCTCTGTTTGACTGAATGCCCAGGTGTATCAAGGCCCTTATTACGGCCAGAGGTGGTTCTCCTGGGACTGATTTTTCAGGATCTATGCACCCAAATTGCGTGAAAATGTAAGCACGTGTCAGTTCTAGTAGAATATATTTTTCCAATGATTACCCGTTTATCATCTGCATTTCTTCTTGGTATAGCAATTTTAATGGCCAGTAGTGTATATTCTTATTCTCAGCATGGAAATTATTATTCTGGGGTTTAAACTTGTTCTCTTGGTTATTTTCGGGAATATCATCTTTTACTTTTGCACTGATTGCCTTTAAATATTCTTTGTTTAAAGGATGAATATTTCTTTGTTTAAATGGTTTAAGTATTTTAACTAAAATATTATTTTGTGGGATCAATGATATGAAATTTTTCATTTTAGGCCGTGTATTTATTTTCTTTTTGTTCTTTGAGTTTCTTCTTTGTTGTTTTTGAAGAATTATAATCTTTGTTTTATGTATCTATTATTTAAAATTGATTATAGAGTTTTTGTTGAATGAGAACTTTTTAATTTTAATGGTTCTATGGTTGTTATGGCTTTAATTTTGGATTGAATGTCTCTTGTTTTTATGTCTTTTAGGAATGTAAAAATTGCAGAGATTAAATAGTTAGGATCTGTAGCTTGTTGCCTACAGTTAATATTCCCACCAATATAAATACCTAGTAATTTTGAATGTTCTGTTTCATTCATAACGATGTGACAGAAGAGAATTGTAAGTGCTGTGTTTGATGTAGGTTCAGACTCACTGACTGTCACTAAAATTTTATCTGATTTTTGTTGAAATTTGTCAATTAAACTTAATTGTACTACAAAGATAAATGATGATATATCACTTGTATGGTGTTATTGAGCTCCTCCGATCGATCAGTTTGATGTAACCCGCACTACGTTTGTATCAGGAATGGGGCGACGGTAAGTAAACGAAATCATACTGTAAAAAATACAATTCAGGAATGACCATGAGTTACGTTATATATTTGCACCAAGCTATATCTTACTATGGCCACACCTAACCAAACGTCTCCAATCATTCATTACGTAATTAGCGATGTAGTAGTACATGTTTTGGATGCCTCTGTAAGTTTATTCCATTTGTAGTGCTTAGTCTTTCGTAACTGGTTTGCTTGATAAAGTGTTTTTCATCATCGACAACAACGAAGTTAATAGGAGACATCAAAGTGGGAAGTTTTTAAGTAACAATTTTACTGTATATAACCAAATGAAAAGATTAATGTATATGGTGACTTACCAGCCCCTGCTGCTTTCGTTTTATGCATTCCCACGTGACAGATCAGTGAGGTTGGCTATTTCACTCTGGAGATGTGAAGCACATTGTCAAAATGTCAGACAATAACTGGTAAAGTATGCAAACACATCTTACACCTATCGTACAAATTTTCTTTATGAAACTATTTTAGCACCGTATCAGCAGAGCGAGTCATACAATCTTTTCATTGGATTATATACCGGGACTTTGTCACTCCCACGCTTCTCAGTGGGATATCTCTTGTTAATTTCCGTTTCCGATGGTGAAACATGGTTTGTAAGGCAAAGTTTCTGAACCATATACGAAAGACTAAGTTCTATAAAAGGGATAAACTTGCAGAGACGTCCAAAATCTGTATGACTAAACCGCTGTTTTTACACAAAGAAAGATTGGAGAGATTTGGATAGGTACCGCAGACGTAAGATACATCTTGGTCCAAAAATACCGTGTAAGTTATGGCCAGTCCTGACTTGAAGTTTTTACCGTATGATTCCCAGTCCCCAAAGCTCTAAGAGGGAACTTACATCGATTACGTGGCTGTCAGCCGTCTGCATACCGTTGCTGAGACAGATCTAGTGCAGATTGCATAAAAGAATCGCTACGGGCAGCTGAATCCCACTGTGTGTAACAAGAAAAAGAGCAGACGTAATACTGATCCCTCCCGCAACACTGTAGTGCCCTTTCCCCTTCGCATTTGCTACTTACACTACTGGCCATTAAAATCGCTAGACCAAGAAGAAAAGCAGATGATAAACGGGTATTCATTGGACAAATATATTATACTAGAACTGACATGTGATAACATTTTCACGCAATTTGCGTGCATAGATCCTGAGAAATAAGTACCCAGGACAACCACCTCTGGCCGTAATAACGGCGTTGATACGCCTGGGCATTGAGTCAAACAGAGCTTGGATGGCGTGTACAGGTACAGCTGCCCGTGCAGCTTCAACACGATACCACAGTTCATCAAGAGTAGTGACTGGCGTATTGTGACGAGCCAGTTGCTCGACCACCATTGACCAGACGTTTTCAGTTGGTGAGAGGTGTGGAGAATGTTCTGGCCAGGGCAGCAGTCGATCATTTTCTGTATCCAGAAAGGCCCGTACAGGACATGCTACATGCGGTGGTGCATTATCCTGTTGAAATATAGGATTTCGCAGGGATCGAATGAAGGGTAGAGCCACGGGTCGTAACACATCTGAAATCTAACGTCCGCTGTTCAAAGTGCCATCAATGCGAACAAGAGGTGACCGAGACGTGTAACCAATGGCACACCGTACCATCGCGCCGGGTGATACGCCAGTATGGCAATGACGAATGCACGCTTCCATTGTGCGTTCACCGCGATGTCACTAAACACGGATGCCAGCATCATGATGCTGTAAACAGAACCTGGATTCATCTGAAAAATGACGTTTTGCCATTCGTGCACCCAGGTTCGTCTTTGAGTACACCATCGCAGGCGCTCCTGTCTGTGATGCAGCGTCAAGGATAACCGCAGCCATGGTCTCCGAGCTGATAGTCCATGCTGCTGCAAACGTCGTCGAATTGTTCGTGCAGATGGTTGTTGTCCTGCAAACGTCCCCATTTGTTGACTCAGGGATCGAGACGTGGCTGCACAATCCGTTACAGCCATGCGGATAAGATGCCTGTCACCTCGACTGCTAGTGATACGAGGCCGTTGGGATCCAGCACGGCGTTCCGAGTTACTCTCCTGATCCCATCGATTCCATATTCTGCTAACAGTCATTGGATCTCGACCAACGCGAGCAGAAATGTCGCGATACGAGAAACCGCAATCGCGATAGGCTACAATGCCACCTTTATCAACGTCGGAAACGTGATGGTACCCATTTGTCCTCCTTACACGAGGCATCACAACAACGTTTCACCTGGCAACGCCGGTCAACTGCTGTTTGTGTATGAGAAATTGGATGGAAACTTTCCTCATGTCAGCACGTTGTAGGTGTCGCCACTGGCACCAACTTTGTGTGAATGCTATGTAAAGGTAATCATTTGCATATCACAGCATCTTCTTCCTGTTGATTAAATTTCGCGTCTGTAGCTCGTCATCTTCGTGGTGTAGCAATTTTAATGGCCAGTAGTGTACTTGTCTTATCATTGTCATTTGATTTTCTGCAGTTAAGTATCATTTCATATATACTCATTGCATTGTAAGCACAATATACACATTGAGGTAGGAAGTCTCCAGATACCCAATACTGTTCATTATAAAGAAATTATCTGTGAAACAAGTGATGGTACTGTTACAGCGGCGGCCTTCAAGCACAGTCATGGGTATTAAATGGGAATTCTGTTTAGGGAAGCTGTCCGTGTACTAGAGACGTCTCAGACGTCTGCCTTGAAGCGTCTAACGGAACTACATTATTCATAAGACAGTCTGAGCAAAAAGAAAGAGTGCTGAGATATTGACTGTCATGCTTGACTAGCCAAATTAGAAGTAAGTGATATTTTCTGAAACCACGTGTATGTACGAGTTTGACGAGTAGTATTGCTTGGAAGTAAATAAAGTGATCTACAGCAACTAGAATAAAATGACAAGTATGAAAATGTATATGCAAATATTTTTCTTGTTTCAGTTGAATTGCGGCGTACTTAATAAATCGAGAAACATATAATTGTAGAAAATAAATTATATGGTGAGAAATGTATTGGATTTATTTCCTATGTAGATGCTCATAGCTGACGAAATACGAAAAGGTCTGCAAACGTTGTTATCCTAACAAACTGTGAATAATGAATATTTAACTTACTTGTATGCCTGCATAATGCTATCACCCTACATGTATGTTTGTACCTTCACCCAAGTTTGGGACAATATTATGCTTACTGTGATACATTACTAATGCAGCTGTAAAGAAGTTTTAGGCTCGCTACGTTAGTAATCGTACTACAAGGTTCAGCGTCAACAAAGTACAACAAGTGTTGTAGTTTAAATCTGTATGAATTCATGTGCCGTACAAAAAGTATTTTCATCAATAAATGAAGGCTAACGTTGCTGTAAGAAAAAAAGTCTAGTGTTTTCTTTGAATTCTTAAAATTTAGTAAGAGCGGTTTTGGTTTATAGTTCTCCGAATCATAAAACACTGCACTGTGTCTGCCTATGTCAATAGATGTCTAAGAGATACAGGATAACACGAAATGTGCATATCATCATCATCATCATTTAAGACTGATTATGCCTTTCAGCATTCAGTCTGGAGCATAGCCCCCTTATAAAATTTCTCCATGATCCCCTATCCAGTGCTAACATTGGTGGCTCTTCCGATGTTAAACCTATTACTTCAAAATCATTCTCAACCGAATCCAGGTACCTTCTCCTTGGTCTGCCCCGACTCCTCCTACCCTCTACTGCTGAACCCATGAGTCTCTTGGGTAACCTTGCTTCTCCCATGCGTGTAACATGACCCCACCATCTAAGCCTGTTCGCCCTGACTGCTACATCTGTAGTGTTCATTCCCAGTTTTTCTTTGATTTCCTCATTGTGGACACCCTCCTGCCATTGTTCCCATCTACTAGTACCTGCAATCATCCTAGTTACTTTCATATCCGTAACCTCAACCTTGTTGATAAGGTAACCTGAATCCACCCAGCTTTCGCTGTGTATTTAAAAAAAAAATGGAATAGAAACGTTAAGCTGTGGTATGACCATAAACTGGTAAATAAAGCGAAGAAAAGACAACGTAAATTACGTTTTCTTTTGCTGCAGATTTTATACTAGCTATTATATTTATTCATTTCTTATGCTTGTCGGATTATGTGTTTATTAAGGTATAACGAAAATACCCCTGTTCAGGAGACTGAGAGTTCCGACATTGGTCTCTCAATATATATTATCTTCAGTGTCATTTGTTGTTGACATTATGAGTTTATCCTCAAGAATTTGTTGCTTACACAAGGCAGACATCCCATCTGTAGTCGTATCACGTTCTCCTTGACTCTTGTGCAAAAATTCATAGTTGTTTGGTGCACCTACTTTCAATAAGCTACCACCAGAGTTAAAAAAATATTAGCAGGTAACTTCACAGTTTCAACTCTAAGTTGAAGATTTTCCCGTGGCTCATTGTTTTTATTCTGCTGGGCATTTCCTGGAAACAATTTAAGCAACTTCTTATTATTGTTGAATACATACTCTGCAGCTTGTCGTCCGCATAGGATTCGTGTAAATTTTATTTATTATTATTAACTTTTGTGATGCAATTTCATGTAGTGGCTCTTTCCAAGTCCATGAAGGCAGCCTACTCCCTTTGGTCTTACGGAACTAGATGTGTTGAACAAACAAAATAATATGTAGACTATACAAAGAGACCACTATTGCAAGACCTATATGACATTACTGACAAGTGGTCAACAAAATACATTTCACCTATGTCTGAACTACACAGCATTGTAAGAACAGTCTTGAAGTGTTGAAAAATAACCAGGCAGAGCAGTTGTAGTGTGGAAGTCATCGTCCCAGCATTTCAGTAGCTAGCAACAGCTTTCATACCAAGAGAATGAGTAATGCTAGATTATGGCACTCTCCACCCCTTTCACGAATCCCTGAAGCTACAGCGAAAGCTATAAGAGGAATATAGCTCACCTTACGTTGCTATGCTGTCCCCTTTAGTGAGGCTGTGCCTCCTGCGGCTGGGAATTTTTCATCAGTGCATCGTCTGAATCGATATCTAGAAATATCCCTCCCTTCTGGGAACGTGCACAAGACACCTTGTATGATCCTTCAGTGTGGATGTTGCCGAATGCATGCCCGTGCCATACCTCTGCGATCTGCTCATCTGCTGCATCGTAAGGTCTTTAGCAAATTGTTATCCATTGGTTGTACCGTGCTCTTCTCATGGTACCCTCGACGTTAAGGGAGTTATCTTAACCTACAGCCGCTAGTGGCCTGTCGGAATCTGTATTCAGATGTAAGTGGCCAACGGAGTGGAAGGCCTGGGTAGGTATGAGTCGCTGGTCCATGGACCCAGGTGTTTTCCATGGTGTCTGACGGTAATGCCCATGGTGGTTTCTTTGAACAACAGATTGCTGTGGTTGGCTTGGACTGTGGCAGGTGCCCAGGCAATGCGGTACCCAAATACCCTGTACACGATGGCTGCACCCAGTAGGAGGTGGAAGGTTCGCTTTAGCTTGCGGTATGAGACAGTTGGTTTCGCAGACGGTAACAATGTCCGTGGCTGTCTGCCACGGGTAACGGCAGGGATTCACCTGATGAAAGTTGTTAGTGCTGCTTCCGTAGACAGCATGTAGGTCAACTTTTTTGTGTTCTGTAGTTTTGAACTTCCCTGCTTCTTTTAGGGTTGTAAGTGAAGGAATGCTGGTATGGACACTACTTGTTCAGTAGACATGTTACAGAGATCCCTGAAGCGCACAATTTCAATCTTTATGGGTAAACTGGTGGTAGTTACGAATATGATTGACGAAGTCTTCCTATTGTAAATCTGTTTTGAAAGTTCTGGTTGCTATTCTCTGAAAGTCTTGGTCCAACACAAAACATCCGTAGTCCTATTGGTTAAACAGGTCACTTGGACCCTTCGATAGGTATGAAAGTGTGTCCTCGTGTCCATGGAATGATGCTAGCTATGTGAATTTCATAATTGTAGGAATTGAGGAATACATCTCAATGCTGTACGAACAGAACTCTCATTTTCGTTAGAGTGTACCTATACGGTCGGATAAAATGTTAGCTTCTAGCTTGTTATCAGATGGAACGTGGTCTTGTAGAGAGCTTCGTCAAAATTCTGGACAATGTATACAATCACTGGCCCCTCTTTTTCACTCTGCAAACAGATTATTTGGGTTTGGTTCACCATTATTGCTACATAGGCTGTTCATTACCATTAGGATTCCTCCTCTCTAGAACAGTTCTTATACTGTAATGGGAGATGTGAGCGCAGTGGTTTGGTGTTTTATCTATAGCACATTCTGCCAAACATAATGCGGCGCCGGCCGGAGTGGCCGAGCGGTTCTACGCGCTTCAGTCTGGAACCGCGTGGCCGCTACGGTCGCAGGTTCGAATCCTGCCTGGGGCATGGATGTGTGTGATGTCCTTACGTTAGTTAGGGTTAAGTAGTTCTAAGTTCTATGAGACTGATGACCTCAGAAGTCCCATAGTGCTCAGAGCCGTTTGAATGATAATGCGGCCCATGTAATTTTGCTAACAGTGTTAGTTGCTTTGTTACAATCTCTGAACCATTCGCTTTTGCCCATAAAAAATATGTTATTTGAGCACAGGGTCGTGTCTTTCAAAATAGTTAAGACTAGATTGGAAATTATTGATAAAACTAAAACACTTTCCACGTTGGACCAACGACCATCTTTAGAACAGAACAGATATCGGACTGGTACGTACCAGTGCCTTTAACATGTGCTATTGCAGGAGCTGGTTTAGTAAACACGGTTTCAGTATCGGCAACTCATTATCCCCTTTCTGGCCTGACGTATCGTCATGTAAGGAATCTGGAAGTAATTAATCAACTTTTGAGTGAGTGGCGTTTGCTAGCGCCACGCTGTTACGGATTCGCTGCAGCTAACAGTGAGGCCAACATGACGAACAAGTTCCTCCTCCCATTTCTCTGCTGCCGCTTCTCGTGCAGAGTCACCTCTTGCAGCTGGGAGCTTTCCATCAGTTCCTAATTTGAATCAATATCCAGAGATACTACTTGAGCGAATTACAGCTTCTGAATCCAGCTTGAAACATATCGCACACGTTTCACATTTACAATATAGGGGAGACTGCAGCAGTGGGGCGCCCTTAAGGAATAAAGCACTACAAGTTACATCGTTCAGAATTGTTATCTCCAGTTTCACCATTCGAACTACTGTTGTATATACATTTAAATAACTGTTTATCATATAAAAGTAGGCTTCCGCAGCCATTGTCACATTCAGTAAAATTTCTTTCTGAGTTTGTGAACGCATTGTGAATATGTAAAACTACCAACGTTTCGGCCTCTCTCTCAAGTGACCTTCTTCAGGGTATTACTTGCAACAGGGACCGAAACGTCGGTACTTTTACAAATTACAAAGCGGTTACAAACCAAAAAAAAAAAAAAATTATTGAATTGTTTACCAATTTAAACTTAAACACACTTATGTTACTAACAATAATTTTAATGTCTGCACAGTGACCACTTTGACACAGGACCCTGGGTAATGTGGTCCGCTGGTGAAGAAAGGCAATATTAAATGAATGCTGCTACACGTAAAGGAAAACATAATTGACTGTAGTAATAAATTTTAATACAAATATAGGCTATATATGCCTATAAAAAGTAACTAAATGAAATTAAAACATTATCACAAACAAATCTGAAAATAATTTTTTGGAATTGAATTTAATATTTACACACAACAGCCTCTAGGGAAATGCAGTTTACGGCGGCCGGGGTGGCCGTGCGGTTCTAGGCGCTTCAGTCTGGAACCGCGTGATCTCTACGGTCGCAGATTCGAATCCTGCCTCGGGCATGGATGTGTGTGATGTCCTTAGGTTAGTTAGGTTTAAGTAGTTCTAAGTTCTAGGGGACTGATGACCACAGATGTTAAGTCCCATAGTGCTCAGAGCCATTTGAACCATTTTGAATGCAGTTTACTTTTACATTTGTTTACAAAAATCACAAGTTAAATGGTCGCAGTCATCGTCAACTCCAGCACACTCTTCATCAGAACATGCGCGATAAGATGAAAAACATATCTGTCCTTCAACGCTTTTCGACCACTTATCCTTAGAGAACATGCACTCAGCGCCATCTCCATTTTCAACCTCGCTGCCTGTACCCTTCAGAGCAGAAGCTTTTCTCCTCTTGTTGTTGGTCTCCCTTTACTTATCTGAAGCAGCATGTTTCCTCCCTTTTCTATTTGTCGTGTCTGCACATTCCTCATCACTCGTTTTCCTTTTGTTTTGCTTCCTTCAAATTCTTCAGTCAATTGTTGCTTATATGGTCTGCTTGTTAGGATGGCAGCTGAGCCCTTTTCTCTTCTAGTAACGAACTTGAACTGATGTGGGTGGCGGCCTGATATCTTCGGGAGTAACCACAAAACACGGACTACGTTGCGGTGACATTGGAGCTGGAATAAGTGGTGCATTACTAGAGGATGTAGGCGGAACTGGTTCAATTTGTAGTGTTTCAGAATTGGAAAACATAGGTCTGTGTGTAGGAATAAGAGGTCTGTCAGCAGACAGCAAAGTCTGCTTCTTCAAAACATCGGGGTTAAAAGGACAAATGCCACTTTTCTTAAATCCATTATTGGCTATTATACTCGTAGTTGTTGCCACCCTCAGGTATGCTTGTCCAAAACGCTTGCTCAGTTGATATCGAGTCACTGCTCGTCCAGGATTGTTGCGGAGAAATATCTCTGTAGCAGAAACATAACATGTGTTAATAGAAAACATGAGTGACACATCCATTGTGTGCAATTTATGGCTGCAGTGAAGCGGAATTGTAGCTACGCCACTTCGTTTTCTCTAGCACGCGTAACGACGTCCAGATTCTTGGTGTGTGTCATGTGACAATCAAGCAAGGGAAGAGCAGGATCCTTGTTTGATGGCTCATAATGCTTCAGGAAATGATCAAGCCACGAAGAAAACGTTTCCAGTTGCATCCAGCCTGAAAAATTACCAGGGAATAATGTTGCTGGTGGCGATGGCAGTGTCAGTTCTGGCTGACGACTCTTGAATCCGTAGAACCAGTCTTATTCAACAAGACCGTATTCTTTGTTGAATGAATTTTCAATTTTGATTTTCCTGGTTAGATAAAAAGCAAGAACTCTGGTTTCTCTAAATGTAAAGCCAAACGACATTGTTTATTCTCCTGTTCCGGGATCAAAACAACTCGTTTTGAGTGAGGGCCTTTTTTGTCTTCCGTTCCGGCTTGATTTAAATTGTTCGCTTGTGTCTTCCATGTCATTCTTCGATTGATAAATGTTTTATTTGCTTTCTTGCAGCTCACTTCGCCACTTTAATAATCTGTCGCATTTTTGTTAGACCAGTATTACTGTGCAGTCTTGCGAAGTCGATTTCTAGCCTTTTAAGACTTTTCTCCAAGAGAAAACTCGTGTCATCGGTTTGAATATGTTTAGGGCAAAGCGGTCCCCTTGAAGAAAAGTAAGACCATCTTGCTCCAGACGCTCTCAGACTAGAAAAAGATCGCTACAAGATGTCTAATCCATTTTAAAATCTCGAAACATAATGATGACTTAAGTTAAAGATCTTCCTTTGGCTTATGCCTTTATCCCGTGGTTTTGCAGGGTCGGCATTGTTAGATACGGATTTGAGAATGTTAATGTTAAGGGGTGGCCGGATGCCCTTCCTGCCGCCACCCCTTACTCTTCAGGACAGAGTTAGTGTACCACAGCTGTCGACGTTCTGGTGAAATCCATGGAATAGTGCGAACGTGTTCAGATGTCTGCAAGTCGTGTAACTGAGGGATCAGCGAGGTATTCACCTGGTGGGGTGTGGAAAACCGCCTAAAAACCACATTCAGGCTCGCGTCGTTAATCCGCTGGGCAGATTCGATCGGGGGCCTTTCCGAGTCCAGAAAGCAGCGCATTAGCGCTCTCGGCTAACCTGGCGGGTATTGACTTAAGTTAAAGATGCAGCAAACCAAAACACTAACTCTAAATAAAAGTTCTCCAAAAGTAAATCGCATTTATTGACACAATAAAATTGACCTTACATTACTCCAATTCTACAGAAAGTCGATTTTTTTCTGTTAACTTGAAAAAAAAAGCAGTAAAAACATCTCACCATACATTCAACGGACGCTTGGAAAATAAGCACGACGTAGCATCGATTGGCGAGATATTACACGAGTCTCCCCTATATGGGCATACTTTCACATAGTGCCTAACAGTAGTGCATGAACTTTATCTTTTTATTTTAGAATAACTGTAAAGATAATCAATATTTACAAAAGGAGTAAATACACATAACGACAGAGACAGACAGGAAGAAGAAGAAAAGAGTAAGGTGGAAGGAAGCAGTCACCCCAATGTAGAAACGAGTGACAGGAAGGGAGGTAAAACAGCTATTGTCACATGATGTCTGTACAAGAATGAGTTACAAGAAGCGGTCAAAAAATCCATGGAAACTAAAGAAGCAAAAGAGAACAAAGCAAAGGTCAAGCTGCTAGCTCTATAAGAGAAGAAGAATATAAAAAGAAAAGGAAAAGCTCTTCATTCAAAGAGAAGGAGGACAAATGAAAAAGGAATTGACTCTACAGAGAGTGAAATATTAGAAACGACGAAGATGCAGCATGTACATATTGCAAGGACTTATATCTCACTTCCACTGAAGGTTGGATTTCATGCCCCAAGTGCAAGCAGTGGGCTCATGACTCATGTGATGGCATAGATGGCGAGGACGACGAAGAAGCCTGTTTGTGAAATGTGTAATAGAAGAATTAAAAAAAGGGCCCATTCCATTCGTTAAGTCGATTAAAATTCTCTTTTCGTTTTACAACTAAACATGCGCCTACAGTGACGAAGCTCGAACACGTATCTTGATTATTACACCAAGGAACGACTGTCAGGTCAGGATTTGTTACTTCCATTAACCGCATTCTCAGTTATGACGGTCCAGATCACGTGTTTGCGTGTTTTCGAACAGCTACCTGGAACAACCACCAGATAAGATAAAACTTTCGTATGGAACTTGATCAGAAAAGCATAATTATTTTATTTTGTTTTATTGAAAGATAAAGTGCACTGCCTCAGTTGCAATATCAGTCGTCACCGCTGGTAGATAGTTATAGTCTGAGAATCGATAACAACAACAAAAATTAGAGTTCACACAGTGTCGTACAAACGCTGCGTTGGACTCATGGAATTGAGACCATAGTTTGGTGTTCTCTTGTATAATTATGTACGTTCATTGGGTTCAATTTTCATATTGTTGCGCCACGACCTAACCTGTACCATAGAACTGCCTGTCGCCAATACAGCAAAACGACGTCAAATGGAGCGAGGTGCCGTCATTATGGTAACCATGCACTGTAGAGTAAGAAGATATATTCAAAGTGAAAGAGTACTTACTCAGTACATCAACACCACAAATTACTGTCTTCATTACTTCTGCAAAGTGAAGCTGAGAACCCTTTCAGCTGCGACAGGATGACCAGGAAAGCTGACCAGGCGAGAAAAGCAGACCAAGGGCACTTACAATTGTTTCACGGAGGCGAGCGATCACGTTAATTTGTTTTGGTTTCATAGCTAAAGTGACGATGAAACACTAGTCGACCTGGTTCACATAAACTGTACTTCAATCAGACTCATTCTCCCTGTCTGTGGTAAAATGGTTCAAATGGCTCTGAGCACTATTGGACTTAACATCTGAGGTCATCAGTCCCCTAGAACTTAGAACTGTATAAATCTAACTAACCTAAGGACATCCCCCACATCCATGCCCGAGGCAGGATTCGAACCTGCGACCGTAGCGGTCTCGCGGTTCCAGACTGAAGCGCCTAGAACCGCTCGGCCACACTGGCCGGCGCGGTAAAATGTTTTGAGACAGTATCGAAGGGTATGCGTAATGCCAAGCTATGCCACAAGTGCCAGCCTCTATCTTGAAGATGAGGACCATTCGCAGTACATGGTGATTCAGGCAGTCATTTATTCTGGACTTAGGTTTAAGAAGATACAGGCATCCACCTGAGCAGAAGGCTGTATGCAGGCAACCTGGTGTCTTCACACTGCTGTGTCACCTTTGGCGTGACTACCTCCTGAGGGCGTTCATCCTCCTGATGGGACATGTGTTGGAGTCAGCAGTCCAGTCCATGTTGTCTACCTAGTCTCTGACCATCACGCAGGGTGGGCACGCACCTTCAACGTTGATCGTGCTGGGGGTTGTAGTTTGACACTAATCTTCCCTGTGCTGTATTCCATGGCCCTAACTGGCGAAGAGCCTAGGCCTGGTTGTCATTAATTGGTGATGCCACGTGGTGCCTCTCAGCTATTGCTAAAATCATTGGGTAATACTAGCTATGGACGTCATTGCCCAGGTGGCCCTTCTGATGGCATCTCGGTGAACGTCTGTGGATCATTACGTCATCCCAGGATCCAATGGCCTACTATCCAACAACGAGCATATCTGTGTACCTAACACGAATAAAAGTCTAATTCTTTCAGGGATGTCTTACTAGGGGCCCTTCACCAGATTTCAGTCACTTCAAACTCTCTCAACGCACGTTCAGACGAAGGAAATGGTGCTTCGTACTGACCTTTGTACAACCATTTTCTCCACAATTATTAGTGTCGTCTCCCAGCCATAACTGTCTGATATCGAAAGTGTGAACTGCGGCATCAGCTCCTTCCATCCATTGAGAGGATTTTTGTGTTGTTACTGTGTACCGCTATCGTGGATGGAAGTAAGGTACATAGGAATTATTGGGAACTGTTTGTGAAACCAGAGGGACCAGTGAGTGTGTCGCTCTTTAGAGGGAATTGTTGAGAATGAAATTTATAGCCATTTTTTGTCAATATTGCAATTAAGCGGGTCGAAAAAAGTTGCTGTGTATGCAGGCAGTACAAGCTACACTTGGTACTTGGTTACGTTATGGGCATGAGATACATCAGTGTCTAGAGTCTCTATGGGCTTGATCCATCTTAAGAGTTAATGTCATTTTTGTTGTACCTCCACCCAAGTGTTTGCAGTAGCTGTCCTTGCTTTGTTGTTGTGCGGTGTTCTTTAAGCATATTGCGCTTTAAGACAGAGGTTGCGCAAATGCCAGGACAAAGAGCAATGATGACACAGGTAGCAGTTGAAACTTAAGTGAAACAGATGTCGAGCTACTGGAGAAGAATGCCGTGTTTCAGATGCAGATGGACACTTCAACACCAGATAATGAGGGTATACACGGTGAATTATGTGGTATAGTAGAAACAAAAAACTTCATTCTGTATACCTGCCCCTTCTATAGATCCCATTGTATCTAGTATTGTGGCTCTTTGTTCGGGTAAACCAAATGAAGATGAGACAGCGTGTATTAACAATCTGGAAGCTGCAGCTATTCTGAGTAATTCGTCGGTCGAAGAAGATTTGCACACGACCAAGTTAGCGCCAGTGAGTGAAGCAAAGATAAATCATGTATCGTGGGGGATTGACTAATGAACGTACATTTGAACAACTTAAAAAGGGACTCTATAAGCATTTCCACAAGGAGGACAGTGCTAGATACTTCAGGGAAGAACTAAATTCTATGTTCTAGGAACAGAACGAGTCAGTGGAGGTATTCTTAGGTAGTATCAAGAAAAGCAGAGCACAAACATATGAGTTAACACAAAATGAGGAGGCAGATGGCATTCCAGAACACAAAGTGCTTTTTTTTTTTTTTTTTTTTTTTTTTTTGAGAGCATTTTCACTCGGTATGTTGAGAAGAGTATGGATGGAGAATTCAAAAGATTTGGCTACTGCCATTAATATTGCTACACAACTAGAGGAAGAGGACGTAGGAGCTCAGGTGCAGGTTAAATAGAGTTTTTTTTCCCCAGAGGTGAAGTGCTATAAGTGTGGATATGTGGCCCACATTTGGAAACAATGCATCTAAAGTAAGTGCTATGAATGTGTGGTTGTGGGGCATCATGTAGGAGACTATTGAAATAGAAAGCAAAGTGGATGTCATCATGGTAAACGTTCAATAAATTCTATCTGGACTTCTTCAACTGCCAGATGGCATTCCCAGTTGAGTCTAATGTTATGAAGCGGTATGCACATGCAGGACGCTGCTTGTAGGCTTGGTAAATGGAACAGAACATGGTTTTTAGTTGACATATGGGTCATATGTAGGTGACTAGTCTGGACCTCCTTGGTAGGAAGGGACTGAATTCTGAGCGATACTGATTACGTGGAGTAGGGGATAATGATGTGACAGTTCGGCATTGTAGCAAGGAATTTTCGGGAATATGTGGTAGTTTTGTCCCCTGTTGGGGAGGGGTACAGTGCATCATTTAAAAATTGATCTTCTGCACACATTCTTGAACTTGGTGGAACACTGTTGAAGCTGGAAACGATATCCACAAATGATACATTGTCGATACGTTCGCCAGGCATGAAAGTGGATACGAGTGAACTGCAGACACTGTCATTAAATCTTAATTCGCATGATAAAGAATAAATAGGATTGAGATAATTAATCTGCGTGAGTGTAGGTACTGACCTGCTATGTTATAAAGCCACTGGAACACATGAGGAATTGGATACTTCAGTTTGTTTTGTATGTAGAAGCATGACACGTATGTGGAAAGTAAATGGAGATACATGGTTCCAGTGAGTGTGGATAACTTGGCTCTAATGAAGTGCAGCTGCGAACGGGTTAATGGTTGCCAGTTCGGAAGTCCTAGACAAGAATGACTTAGACAGATCAGTTAATGGAGAAATTCGTGAGTCAAGAGTTGCAGGCTGGTATTATTAATGAGGGCGATAGTCCATGGAAAACATCTATTGTCATTTTGTCGAAGATACCACCATATGGGGTGAAGAAATATAGGTTTTGGTGCGATTATCAACATCTGAAGGAATGAATAGTGATGAGTAAATATCCTACAGCAAATATAAAAGAAAGATTGGAAAAACTAGGTCAATGTAAATTCTTCTCCACAGTGGATGTAAAAACTGGACATCATCAAGTGGAAGGAGTTCCAGAAGGCCAGCTGGAGTTCGCATTCTTTGTTCTACGGAGACACTACCAGTATCCGTTGAAGGCGTTTTGGCTTAAGAATGTGCCAGTCACATTCCAGAGGTTATTGCATGGAATCCTAGGGGAATCAAAACTATGTCAGTGTAAGGTCTATTTAGATGACTTTATTGTGTTTTGTAAATATTTAGAGGTGCACTCGCAGCAACTGCAGGAAATTTAGAAGAGAATGCATTTGGCACATTTGATTTTAAGCATTGAAAACTGTCATTTTGTGTACACATATGACTATCTCAGTCACATGAGTAGCCAAGACAGCGGTATGACTTTTTCATGATTTTTTACCACTGCAAATAGTGAAACAACTTCCATCGTTTTTCAGCTTGTGTAATTATCATACACTCCTGGAAATGGGAAAAAGAACACATTGACACCGGTGTGTCAGACCCACCATACTTGCTCCGGACACTGCGACAGGGCTGTACAAGCAATGATCACACGCACGGCACAGCGGACACACCAGGAACCGCGGTGTTGGCCGTCGAATAGCGCTAGCTGCGCAGCATTTGTGCACCGCCGCCGTCAGTGTCAGCCAGTTTGCCGTGGCATACGGAGCTCCATCGCAGTCTTTAACACTGGTAGCATGCCGCGACAGCGTGGACGTGAACCGTATGTGCAGTTGACGGACTTTGAGCGAGGGCGTATAGTGGGCATGCGGGAGGCCGGGTGGATGTACCGCCGAATTGCTCAACACGTGGGGCGTGAGGTCTCCACAGTACATCGATGTTGTCGCCAGTGGTCGGCGGAAGGTGCACGTGCCCGTCGACCTGGGACCGGACCGCAGCGACGCACGGATGCACGCCAAGACCGTAGGATCCTACGCAGTGCCGTAGGGGACCGCACCGCCACTTCCCAGCAAATTAGGGACACTGTTGCTCCTGGGGTATCGGCGAGGACCATTCGCAACCGTCTCCATGAAGCTGGGCTACGGTCCCGCACACCGTTAGGCTGTCTTCCGCTCACGCCCCAACATCGTGCAGCCCGCCTCCAGTGGTGTCGCGACAGGCGTGAATGGAGGGACGAATGGAGACGTGTCGTCTTCAGCGATGAGAGTCGCTTCTGCCTTGGTGCCAATGATGGTCGTATGCGTGTTTGGCGCCGTGCAGGTGAGCGCCACAATCAGGACTGCATACGACCGAGGCACACAGGGCCAACACCCGGTATCATGGTGTGGGGAGCGATCTCCTACACTGGCCGTACACCACTGGTGATTGTCGAGGGGACACTGAATAGTGCACGGTACATCCAAACCGTCATCGAACCCATCGTTCTACCATTCCCAGACCGACAAGGGAACTTGCTGTTCCAACAGGACAATGCACGTCCGCATGTATCCCGTGCCACCCAACGTGCTCTAGAAGGTGTAAGTCAACTACCCTGGCCAGCAAGATCTCCGGATCTGTCCCCCATTGAGCATGTTTGGGACTGGATGAAGCGTCGTCTCACGCGGTCTGCACGTCCAGCACGAACGCTGGTCCAACTGAGGCGCCAGGTGGAAATGGCATGGCAAGCCGTTCCACAGGACTACATCCAGCATCTCTACGATTGTCTCCATGGGAGAATAGCAGCCTGCATTGCTGCGAAAGGTGGATATACACTGTACTAGTGCCGACATTGTGCATGCTCTGTTGCCTGTGTCTATGTGCCTGTGGTTCTGTCAGTGTGATCATGTGATGTATCTGACCCCAGGAATGTGTCAATAAAGTTTCCCCTTCCTGGGACAATGAATTCACGGTGTTCTTATTTCAATTTCCAGGAGTGTAGAATATTTGTCATAGGATTTGCTGAAAGTGCTAAACTGTTATCTCATGTGTTACAAGAAGGTGTGGAATTCTAGCAGACAACTAACTGCCAAACTACATTTGGGAAATTGAAAGAGGCCCTATATTAATATCACCAAATTACGAAAACAAAATCATCGTACCCTGTGCCACAGGTAACCAGGCAACTGGATGTATTCTGCGTTAGGATATAAATGGCTAGGAACACCCAGCAGCATAGACATCAAGGCAGTTGAATAAAGCACAATTACTCAATCTCAGAGGCTGGCCACTGTGGTGGAGCGGTTCTAGGTGCTTCAGTCCGGAACCACACGGCTGCTACGGTCGCTGGTTCTAATCCTGCCTCAGGCATGGCTGTGTGTGATGTCCTTAGGTTAGTTAGGTTTAAGTAGTTGTAAGTCTAGGGGACTGACGACCTCAGATGTTAAGTCCCATAGTGCTTAGAGCGATTTCAACATCAATCACAGAGGTAGAGATGTCGAGTGTCATGTATGGTATTACCTATTTCCATTGTTATCTGTAAACTAGGAATGCAAAGTTGTAATGTATGAAGCAATGGTGCTTTGAGTAGATTAACTCATTGGGAATTAAAGTTGAGTGAATTCGTCACAAGATAGTACAAATCAAATCAACACGTGAGTCCAGCGGCATATGGCAATGGTAAAAAGCTAGTTATTGAATTTTAGCGTACCTGACACAATTATTATGTACTGATCAGGACATTTCATAACTGTGTAGATCCCAGTCCCCTCCATCCTTAATCAAACAGAAGAATGTAATGCACCCATTGCACTTTTGACAATATGTTATTATATGAAGTGCCATCATAACAACTGGGACTTTAACCTTACCTTTGTCGTAGCTGTGTACATTACTGAAGTATATCACAGTGTTGTGCTTTCACCTCACAAAGTGATGTATGGTAGAAAGCTGCCATCATCTTTTTAAGTGATTAAACCTAAATTTGGGGAAAATGGAGAGTCAGTCAAGAATGGTGTGAAGATTTTACGGCATGTATGGGAACGGGTGAAAAAAAAAGTTAATACAAAAGCCCTCGAGCAGCAAGAGCATGTGGGACAAGGGCAGGGCCGAATTAAGGAGAGGGGACTTAGGGAGGTCTAGACCTGAACTTTCAGTTGGATGGGAGGCCTTCACTCTGAGTTCTCAACTGTCTGTCTAATAACAGTCATTCAGGATACAATCATCATCATAGAATGAAATATGACCAAAAATATGAAACAAATTTCTTCATTTGCTACGTCCAGCATCTTAGTAAATTAGCGTAAATCGGTTTAGTACACGAAAATCTTGATTCATATTTTCTCGTCGAACAGACGTGTCCTGCAGGCTCATGTAGTTATAGAATCCCCAGGTCCAATCCAGCAAAAAATTAAGTGACTGCGTAATTATGCAGTAAGCTGTAGTTCTTGCCGGCCGGAGTGGTCGAGCGGTTCTAGGCGCTACAGTCTGGAACCGCACGACCGCCACGGTCACAGGTTCGAATCCTGCTTCGGACATGGATATTTGTGATGTCCTTAGGTTAGTTAGGTTTAAGTAGTCCTAAGTTCTAGGGGACTGATGACCACAGAAGTTAAGTCGCATAGTGCTCAGAGCCATTTGAACCATTTTTTGTAGTTCTTCCGTGTCAGCGAGTTCCGTCTATTTACAAACTCCGTATGCGTGGAGTCGGGTATAATTTTTTGACCACAACAGTAGGTGGGTTACTTCAAACACTTTTGTTACCTGTGAGATACTCACCCCTCCCCCATTTCTTCCTTTGTTTGGTGCTCCTATCTCTTTTATATTGTTGTAGAGCTGAACTGTTAATTCGTGTGGCAGTATTGTTCAGTGCGTTGTAACGTACAGAAGATGTGTAGATTGGCAGTTGTTAGTACGTGGGGTGACATTGCTTATTATATCAATTAGTGCATAACTCATATTTGAGTTAGATTTCTCGTTTTCGGGACTCGATATCGAATTCATCAGGTGAGATAGTTGCCAGTGGTACCAGCAAAAGAAAACCACAGAAAGAGGCAGCTAAACTTGTGAATAAACTGTCAAAAGCGACTTTGTGTTTTACGAAGAAAGGTTACTCCTTTGTTAACGTTAGCGAAGTATGTACTGAACAAGAACCTCCTGCACCTGTGCCTACTTCTTCCAAAGAGTGTTTGACAGGTTCTGGTAAATCTGATATTGTTGTGGAGCAGAATTTTGTAAGTAAGACGGTGATGAGCGCGAATGTTGAACTAGGCGAGTATAAACCGAAACCGATGACAATATTTACAGTGAATAAGTGAAGTCTCCAAAACTGGAGAAAGATACGGCGTAATGGAAAATGTGAAAACGAAATCGCGGAACCGTGTTTAGCGAAAGGTGTGCATAAATCTGAACGTGTCTCAAACCACATAAAAAACGCATCTAAAAACTTGCTCTTTAGAAAGCTGCTAAATGGGGAGAAAATGAAACAAAATGTCTGTTATGTTCCGAATCTACAGGAAATGTATTTCGTATTTTTTGTAAACTATTCAGTGACAGCATGGACCTACGCACTTGCGTACTCAATTTTCAACCTGTTGACTTTCTGACTGGAAGAAGCGGGCAGAAAAAGTGGTGTCTGATGAAAACAGCGCTTATCACCGCAAAGTTTTAGTGACGTGACTTCTGCGATCGAAGAACGAGGGATGTATCGACAGTGAACTGAAGCTTATCATTAAAACCGAGGAAAATTATTGACAAAAAATGCTTCGGCATATGTTAGAAGTAGTTAAACATTTTACAATAGGAGGACTTGCATTTCGTGGTGATAACGAAATTATTGGTGCCGCAAATAATGGTAACTATTTAGATTCCCTTGAGCTAATTGCGCGTTTTAACCCATTTTTGAAACAATACATCCAAGAGTATGGCTCTACAGATCGTGACTTTCACTGAAATTTGTCCAAGACTATTTGTGAAGAGATCATGGCAAACAAGGTATTGAGTTAAGTAGTTGGCGAGATTCAAACAGCAAAATTCTACGGACTAGTTGTAGATTGAATGGTAGAACACGGTAAAATTCTATGTACCGACTTGACAGAAAATCGTAGGAAGTTCTGGTCTTACGTTAAATCAGTAAGTGGCTCGAAACAGCATAGCCAGACACTCCGGGATGATGATGGCATTGAAACAGAGGATAACACGCGTAAAGCTGAAATACTAAACACCTATTTTCAAAGCTGTCTCACAGAGGAAGACCGCACTGCAGTTCTTTCTCTAAATCCTCGCACAAACGAAAAAATGGCTGACATCGAAATAAGTGTCCAAGGAATAGAAAAGCAACTGGAATCACTCAACAGAGGAAAGTCCACTGGCCCTGACGGGATACCAACTCGATTCTACACAGAGTACGCGAAAGAACTTGCCCCCCTTCTAACAGCCGTGTACCGCAAGTCTCTAGAGGAACGGAAGGTTCCAAATGATTGGAAAAGAGCACAGGTAGTCCCAGTCTCCAAGAAGGGTCGTCGAGCAGATGCGCAAAACTATAGGCCTGTATCTCTGACGTCGATCTGTTGCAGAATTTTAGAACATGTTTTTTGCTCGAGTATCATGTCATTTTTGGAAACCCAGAATCCACTCTGTAGGAATCAACATGGATTCCGGAAACAGCGATCGTGTGAGACCCAACTCGCTTTATTTCTTCATGAGACCCAGAAAATATTAGATACAGGCTCCCAGGTAGATGCTATTTTTCTTGACTTCCGGAAGGCGTTCGATACAGTTCCGCACTGTCGCCTGATAAACAAAGTAAGAGCCTACAGAATATCAGACCATCTGTGTGGCTGGATTGAAGAGTTTTTAGCAAACAGAACACAGCATGTTGTTATCAATGGAGAGACGCCTACAGACGTTAAAGTAACCTCTGGCGTGCCACAGGGGAGTGTTATCGGACCATTGCTTTTCACATGACCTAGTAGATAGTGTCGGAAGTTCCATGCGGCTTTTCGCGGATGATGCTGTAGTGTACAGATAAGTTGCAGCATTAGAAAATTGTAGCGAAATTCAGGAAGATCTGCAGCGGATAGGCACTTGGTGCAGGGAGTGGCAACTGACCCTTAACATAGACAAATGTAATGCATTGCGAATACATAGAAAGAAGGCTCCTTTATTGTATGATTATATGATAGCGGAACAAAAACTGGTAGCTGTTAATTCTGTAAAATATCTGGGAGTATGAGTGCAGAACGATTTGAAGTGGAATGATCATATAAAATTAATTGTTGGTAAGGCGGGTACCAGGTTGAGATTCATTGGGAGAGTCCTTAGAAAATGTAGTCCATCAATAAAGGAGGTGGCTTACAAAACACTCGTTCGACCTATACTTGAGTATTGCTCATCAGTGTGGGATCGGTACCAGATCGGGCTGACGGAGGAGATAGAGAAGATCCAAAGAAGAGCGGCGCGTTTCGTCACAGGGTTATTTGGTAACCGTGATAACGTTACGGAGATGTTTAACAAACTCAAGTGGCAGACTCTGCAAGAGAGGCGCTCTGCATCGCGGTGTAGCTTGCTCGCCAGGTTTCGAGAGGGTGCGTTTCTGGATGAGGTATCGAATATATTGCTTCCCCCTACTTATACCTCCCGAGGAGATCACGAATGTAAAATTAGAGAGATTAGAGCGCGCGCGGAGGCTTTCAGACAGTCTTCATCCCGCGAACCATAGGCGACTGGAACAGGAAAGGGAGGTAATGACAGTGGCACGTAAAGTGCCCTCGGCCACACACCATTGGGTAGCTTGCGGAGTATAAATGTAGATGTAGATGCATGAAAATCACCTAGCCGCTGTAGTAAGGTACTGCTTCGATGGAAGCGTTCACGAAAGATTTTTGTGTTTTATCCCTGTACACAGTCATGCGGGAGAAAGTGTGAGGAAGGTCCTCCTAGATCCCTTTGGTAAATAGAATGTTAGGTATTGTCGTTCGGAGTACTATGACAATGCCAGTAACAGGAGAGGGGAAACTGCCGCCCTTGGATCATGGAGTCCCGGCTTCGATTCCCGGACGGGGACAATGTGTTGAGTAGTCCTAATCATTTCACCATCATTCAGGATACGGCGAGAATGGGATGTGGGAAGACTGGAAATTTGTACAGGCACTGATAACCACGCCGTTGAGCGTCCCACAAACCAATGTCATCATCATGAATGGGAAATATTCTGGTTTAACTGCAAGGATAGAGAATCGAATTCATTAGCTTTTCATGTGTCCTGTAGTCCTTGTAGTCCAAAACAGTCAAGAGGACTCCTGAGGATAAGTTGGTTGTTTTCAAGTTTTGCAGTGACTAAAGGTCTTTTTTGTAGCTTCTTCTCATCGTTGGCTAATTTTTGTGAAGAATAATTGGCGACTTAAGACATTGTCCGATGACTAGATGATCATGCTGCGAGGAAGAAATATCAACTGACTGACAGAATTTCGATGCTGTGTACGTGTCACTTGAAACCAATGTCGAGAACTCAGAAGAAAAGGTAGAAACAAGAAGTGAGGCTGAAACGCTTCGGAAAAATCTATGAAAACTGTAGACAGCAATAGTGGTTGTTTTCTGGAATAATATGTTGCCTCAAATGGACAAAAGTAACAAATTTCTGGAAACCCTGGGCTGGGTCTAACTAGCAGGTGTCAAGCGTTGCGATCATTGATTCAGTTTTTCAGCCGTGTTAGAGAAAATATTGATGAACATGAAAACCAAACTAGCACTTTAAGTGAGCATATGTAACAATAATGTAGTGATGAAAGGAATCGCAAAATAAGAAGAATCCCTTATGGAGAAAAACAAGAAGAATTGAGTGGACGTGATAAATTTGATGTGGCACATGTTGCAGTTGTGAAGCCGAGAGAGGATTCTGCAAACCAGCCCTTGTTGTTCTTGTTGTGGTCTCCAGTCCTGAGACTGGTTTGATGCAGCTCTCCATGCTACTCTATCCTGTGCAAGCTTCTTCATCTCCCAGTACCTACTGCAACCTACATCCTTCTGAATCTGCTTAGTGTATTCATCTCTTGGTCTCCCTCTACGATTTTTACCCTCCACGCTGCCCTCCAATACTAAATTGGTGATCCCTTGATGCCTCAGAACATGTCCTATCAACCGATCAGTTCTTCTGGTCAAGTTGTGCTGCAAACTTATCTTCTCCCCAATCCTATTCAATACTTTCTCATTAGTTATGTGATCTACCCATCTAATCTTCAGCATTCTTCTGTAGCACCACATTTCGAAATCTTCTATTCTCTTCTTGTCCAAACTATTTATCGTCCATGTTTCCCTTCCATACATGGCTACACTCCATACAAATACTTTCAGAAATGACTTCCTGACACTTAAATCTGTACTCGATGTTAACAAATTTCTCTTCTTCAGAAACGCTTTCCTTGCCATTGCCAGTCTACATTTTACATCCTCTCTACTTCGACCATAATCAGTTATTTTGCTCCCCAAATAGCAAAACTCCAATACTACTTTAAGTGTCTCATTTCCTAATCTAATTCCCTCAGCATCACCCGACTTAATTCGACTACATTCCATTATCCTCGTTTTGCTTTTGTTGATGTTCATCTTATATCCTCCTTTCAAGACACTGTCCATTCCATTCAACTGCTCTTCAAGTCCTTTGCTGTCTCTGACAGAATTACAATGTCATCGGCGAACCTCAAAGTTTTTATTTCTTCTCCATGGATTTTAATACCTACTCCGAATTTTTCTTTTGTTTCCTTTACTGCTTGCTCAATATACAGATTGAACAACATCGGGGAGAGGCTACAACCCTGTCTTACTCCCTTCCCAACCACTGCTTCCCTTTCATGTCCCTCGACTCTTATAACTGCCATCTGGTTTCTGTACAAATTGTAAATAGCTTTTTGCTCCCTGTATTTTACCCCTCCCACCTTTAGAATTTGAAAGAGAGTATTCCAGTCAACATTGTCAAAAGCTTTCTGTAAGTCTACAAATGCTAGAAACGTAGGTTTGCCTTTCCTTAATCTTTCTTCTAAGATAAGTCGTAAGGTCAGTATTGCCTCACGTGTTCCAGTGTTTCTACGGAATCCAAACTGATCTTCCCCGAGGTTGGCTTCTACTAGTTTTTCCATTCGTCTGTAAAGAATTCGTGTTAGTATTTTGCAGCTGTGACTTATTAAACTGATAGTTCGGTAATTTTCACATCTGTCAACATCTGCTTTCTTTGGGATTGGAATTATTATATTCTTCTTGAAGTCTGAGGGTATTTCGCCTGTTTCATACATCTTGCTCACCAGATGGTAGAGTTTTGTCAGGACTGGCTCTCCCAGGGCCGTCAGTAGTTCCAATGGAATGTTGTCTACTCCGGGGGCCTTGTTTCGACTCAGGTCTTTCAGTGCTCTGTCAAACTCTTCACGCAGTATCGTATCTCCCATTTCATCTTCATCTACATCCTCTTACATTTCCATAATATTGTCCTCAAGTACATCGCCCTTGTATAGACCCTCTTTATACTCCTTCCATCTTTCTGCTTTCCCTTCTTTGCGTAGAACTGGGTTTCCATCTGAGCTCTTGATATTCATACAAGTCGTTCTCTTATCTCCAAAGGTCTCTTTAATTTTCCTGTAGGCAGTATCTATCTTACCCCTAGTGAGATAAGCCTCTACATCCTTACATTTGTCCTCTAGCCATCCCTGCTTAGCCATTTTGCACTTCCTGTCGATCTCATTTTTGAGACGTTTGTAATCCTTTTTGCCTCCTTCATTTACTGCATTTTTATATTTTCTCCTTTCAGCAATTAAATTCAATATTTCTTCTGTTACCCAAGGATTTCTACTAGCCCTCGTCTTTTTACCTACTTGATCCTCTGCTGCCTTCACTACTTCATCCCTCAAAGCTACCCATTCTTCTTCTACCGTATTTCTTTCCCCCATTCCTGTCAATTGTTCCCTTATGCTCTCCCTGAAACTCTGTACAATCTCTGGTTCTTTCAGTTTATCCAGGTCCCATCTCCTTAAATTCCCACCTTTTTGCAGTTTCTTCAGTTTTAATCTACAGTTCATAACCAATAGATTGTGGTCAGAGTCCACATCTGCCCCTGGAAATGTCTTACAATTTAAAACCTGGTTCCTAAATCTCTGTTTTACCATTACATAATCTATCTGATACCTTTTAGTATCTCCAGGATTCTTCCATGTATACAACCTTCTTTCATGATTCTTAAACCAAGCCCTTATCAACAACAAATTACTTGCTGAAATGCAAGAAGAACGCATTTCCGCTCTCACCTTATTACCAACTGAACATGAGATGATCAGTTCTCTTGACTTCCAGGATATGATCAAGGACTTTGTTGGGATGAAAGGGAGGAAAGGAAATTTGTAAGATAGTCTTTTTTTATTTGTTGCATTTAATTAGTAGGGTAGCTATGTATGGTTCTTTTAATCGCAATTCGAAAACTCCGTTTGGTGTAATATCATCCAGTGCATGGCATGGTTGATGTCGCAGATGTACGTGCTTTCCCTTAGCTTGCCTACTGTTCTTTCACAGAAATGTATTAGGCCTACATGAAGTAAGCAGGGTCCACGCATGCTTTCTAGCCTCGGGCCTCTACATTGTTTAACCCGACCCAGGACGACGTGTTAAAGTACCTGACTGTATAATCGGATATTGGGTTATGCCTGTGAATACATAGACACAGAAGGTACGCGGTATTAGGGGACATGCCAAGTCACAGAAATCGCATCACACGTGAATGTGAAGTTAAGATACCGGCAACAACTTCCATTGCCCATTTAGGACTTGTTGAGCTTTTAAGGGAATTTTGCCACAAGTGCCAATTGAATTGGTATGTGTGCATAATGGTGGTACAAAATAAGTTAAAGAGCCATCACAGTAAGGGTAAAAACTGTGAGAGGAACACCGATTGACGTGCTCGGCGCGCACGCAGCTACTGCTGAACAAAACTGTGAAACGAGCCCTCCTAACACGGCCCACCGGGGTGGCCGTGAAGCAAACGCGGCGAAATGGCCTCGATTGACAGCGGCCAAGGAGCAAGCAAGCCATAAATACACGGCGCGAGCAAATGAAAGGCCAATCTGAGAGCAAACAGACCGTAAATCAGGGGACGGCGTATCATAAACGCTACGGCACGCTGGCCTGGAAGGCTGGGGAAAAAGGAAGGCGAGTCGATCGCCGGCTGGTCGGCGCTTCGCTCGCACCAGATTTAAGCGCAGATAGCACACCGGGGGCCTTGATCGATGGCATTTGTTTCAGCGGCGCCGAGATTAATTCACGAATGACGAGTCGTTGATGTCGGCGCGCGAGAAACTCCGCGCTGAATCACAGGGTGGTCCTGTCCAGCTAATCCCACTCTGTTTGCTTTTCCCTTTTCATTACACCTGCTTTCCCAAATGCAGGTGGCTCAGATGTCAAAGTCTATGTCATTGTCTTTGTTTTTACAAAATACTCGACATCATTTGAAGTCAATCAGGATTACATCTCGCGAATTATGTTACCTTCCTTTTTTATGCATAGTGTTCACTAAATAACTCAATTAAATGGAAAATTTATTAATTTTCATTATACTATGCGCTAGTCACCGATCAAGCTATGTTTTAAGCTATATGAATTAATACATGTCGCCAGGTGTTCCGAGTCTTATCATTAGGCGATCGTTCGGAATAAATGTTTGTTTATATGTTTAGCTTGACATAAATTTCCATATTACATTAATGCATTAAGGTTAACCTAAATCTTGTGATATTATTGATGAAATTTCTCGTGGGATGTTATCCGTGTTTCACTACTAGTATTTTTGACATTATCATCTAATGAATGAATTATTGTTAGTTGAAAGTTCAAGCTCGTAAATTATCTGTGTGGTGTGCATGGTTTCAGTGCTAGTTTCGTATTTTCATTTTCATCCACTGTTGTTACATAGTGGTCTTTAGGTCCTCGAGTGGTTCTTAGCGATGTATATTTCCATGCATATAGTACTTTGATGTCATTAACGTCAGAGAACACTTCAAAAAATAGATTCACAATGAAGTTTGTTGTCACGTTAAAATAAAGAGCAACAAATATATTGCGCAAGAGCTTAGGTTCAAATGGCTCTGAGCACTATGGGACTTAACAGCTGTGGTCATCAGTTCCCTAGAACTTAGAACTACTTAAACCTAACTAACCTAAGGACATCACACACATCCATCCCGAGGCAGTATTCGAACCTGCGACCGTAGCAGTCGCGCGGTTCCGAACTGCGCGCCTAGAACCCAAGAGCTTAGGGTCCAGACACATTTCACTTGATACTTTTGCATTAAATATTTTTGTTATTTTGTAACTATGAAAGACATAATAGTGTAGATGTACACCAAATTAGTACCTACATTACACTAGAAGCGCTGATTTTCTGGGTGTAAGAACATATTTTACAGAAATATGATTACGAAATTTTGAAAATAGCGTCATTACTGCAATCTTATTATGTCATCTTACCATAATTTGTAACAAAAAGAGCTTTTGATGAGTTGGCCGTAACGGATTATTACAGTGAATGTAGTGGTTGTCAAGTCAGTGGCGACTGAGTTTAAAACAACGACTGATGGCCTAACTCCTTTCCCTTATCAGATGGTGACGGAGTCACTCATCTACTGATATTCGGCCATTTGACCGCTTAGGAATTCGTCCTCGTTACTTACAGGAGTCTGTTGTCTAGTCCCCGGTATAATTAATAAAAGAGGGGCGGGAGAGGTTGATAGTAAGTGAAAGCCCTTCTGTGAAGTTTAACATGGAAGTACATCATAAATCAGAAGAAACACAAATTAATTACATTAGTCTACTCACCATTGCCAACGGTTTCGAGAGCTTCCTTCCAGCTGTAGGCCAGGTATTTCTCATGAATAACATATCAAGGATTTCAGTAAAAACAACTAAGTCGAAAACCAGAACATAGAGAAAGAGAGTGATAGAGAGAGAGAGAGAGAGAGAGAGAGAGAGAGAGAGAGAGAGGGAGAGAGAGAGTGATAAATAGCAAAAACTGGATTACAGAAATGAGAAATGCACACCGTGGAAGTCTAAATATACGGGGCAGTCAAACGAAAATGACTGTTGGAAAATAGTCGCCTTAACTATAAACAAATTTACCTCAGTGTGTAACCAATCGGTCAGTGCCTTCATAAAAAAAATGTTTGCTGTTGACTACAGAACCAGGCATGAACCTCTTTGTCCTAAGCAAATCAACGATCCTGACCGCTTTCCTTCAGGGCTCGAAGCACATGGAAATCGCATGAGGGAGATATCAGAACCGTATGGAAGATATGTAAGGGCTTTCTGCAACGTACTCGAAGTATGCTTCGTTCGTATCTTTTCACTCTGCAGCGGAGTGTGAATTGATTTTAAACTTCATAGCGGATTAAAACTTTTGGCCAGACCGGGAATCAAACCTTGGACCTTTCCTTCTGTTGACAACTGAACTACCCTTGCACAGCTTACGACCTGCCCTCACAGATTACTTCGGCGGGTACCTCAACTCCTTCCCTCCCGGCGAGGTCAGGGATTTTCTCTGCCTCGTGATGACTCGGTGTTATGTGATGTCCTTAGGTTAGTTTGGTTTAAGTAGTTCTAAGTTCTAGGGGACTGATGACCATAGATGTTAAGTCCCATAGTGCTCAGAGCCATTTGAAACAACTCCTTCCTTCCAGACTTCACAGAAGGTCTTCAAATGGCTCAAATGTCTCTAAGCACTATGGAACTTAACATCTGAGGTCATCAGTCCCCTATACTTAAACCTAGCTAACCTAAGGACATCACACATATCCATGCCCGAGGCAGGAGTCGAACCTGCGACCGTAGCAGCAGCGCGGTTCCGGACTAAAGCGCCTATAACCGCTCGGCCACAGCGACCGGCCTCAGAAGGTCTCCTTACTGTCTTGTACTTCACTAAAAGATTTTTATTTCAAACGCTGTTGCCCCACGCATCTTCGTTTTATATTTGGTTCCAGATAAGCGTCAAACAAAGTATCAAAGAAATTGCCCTATGCGTTGCAAATATGTCATGACGTTTGGGGACGTTGGCAGTCGCCATGTCAACTGACTCTAGTTACCGACCAATAGAATCAATGACGCGTCCAGAGACAGGCCCTGATGACCCAGCGGTACCGACCGGCCGTCGTATCATCCTCAGCCTGTGGGCGTCAATAGATGCTGATAAGGAGGAGCTTGTAGTCAGGACACCTCTTTCCTGGCCATTGTCAGTTTTCGTGATAGGTGACGCCATTTTTCAATAAAGTAGCTCCTCAATTAGCCTTACAAGGGCTGAGTGTACCTCACTTACCAACAGCAATCATCAGATCCAGAACGTGACCCATCCCTGTGCTTAGTCAAACCACACAGCACGTAACTTCGTTGATATGACGAGATATGGTGTTACCACTTCGGTAAGGCGTTGGCAATCGATCATTATTATCCCCACAAATCTTTAAAAAATTACCTCCCCCATTATAAATCATCAATGTTAGAGATAAGAATCATACAAAATTATAACAAATTCGTCTGTTACCAATTGTATCATTATTTCGACATCTGTACTATTTATCATAATAGACTGTTGACCTTGAACGAGTTCCAGTGAATGTTTATAGATTAGGAATGAATACAGATGTCGATTTTATAAGGTTCCCAGAGAAAATTTTACATCTAAAAGTGTCAACAGCATTTGCTACGTATGCGAAACACTGTGCAACGTACATGCCTGGAGTCTGATGAACAGTAACTGACTTCTTCAAACGGGCTGGCAGATATTTGACGAGACACCCATGAGGTGACATGTTGGTGAGGTGAGAAACACAGTAAACTGCCAAGTCTACAGGTGCGACCTTATAGAAGCTAATGGTCCGCGTCCGGCCGTTGTGGCCGAGCGGTTCTAGGCGCTTCAGTCCGGAACTGCTCTGCTATTACTGTCGCAGGTTCGAACCCTGCCTCGGGCACGGATGTGTGTGGCGTCCTTTGGTTAGTTATGTTTAAGTAGTTCCAAGTCTAGGGGACTGATGACCTCAGATATTAAGCCCCTTAGTGCTCAGAGCCGTTTGAATCATTTAATGGTTCGCGAATCAGCCACTGTTGAAATGGCATTCAATGATTACCCATTATTTAGATTGAGGATTAGTGTTTGGAATGCATAAATACACCAAATTCTGAAATTTTATACTCCTGCGAGCTATAGTTCAGAAGTTGTTAAACTTAAAACTGCAAACACAAAATTCATTATCACGGTAAATTATCCATTATATTCATGGGCTTAGCGTAATATTGTGTAGTTTTTGAGTTAAGCATGGTGAAAAGTAAAGAACATTGAATTCACTTCTCCCTATTTTTTGAGAGTTGCGTAGTGTAGATATTAAGTTATTCTGTGCAAATACACTAGTGGCCATTAAAATTGCTGCACCAAGAAGAAATGCAGATGGTAAACGCCTATTCATTGGACAAATAGATTATACGGGAACCAACGTGTGATTACATTTTCACGCAATTTGGGTGCATAGATCTTGAGAGATCAGTACCCAGAACAACCACCTCTGGCCGTAATAACGACCTTGATACGCCAGGGCATTAACAGAGCTTGGATGGCGTGTACAGGTACAGCTGCCCATGCAGCTTCAACAAAATACCGTAGTTCATCAAGAGTAGTGACTAGCGTATTGTGGCGAGCCAGTTGTTCGGCCACCATTGACCAGAGGTTTTCAATTGGTGAGAGATCTGGAGAATGTGCTGGCCAGGGCAGCAGTCCAACGTTTTCTGTATCCAGAAAGGCCCGTACAGGACCTGCAACATGCGGTCGTGCATTATCCTGCTGAAATGTAGGGTTTCGCAGGGATCGAATGAAGGGTAGAGCCACGGGTCGTAACACATCTGAAATGTAATGTCCACTGTTCAAAGTGCCGTCAATATGAACAAGAGGTGACCGAGAAGTGTAACCAATGGCACCCCTTACCATCACGCCGATTGATACGCCAGTATGGCGATGACGAATACACGCTTCCAATGTGTGTTCAGCGCGATGTCGCCAAACACGGACGCGACCATCATGGTGCTGTAAACAGAACCTGCATTCATCCGAAAAAATGACGTTTTGCCAGTTGTGCATCCAGGTTCGTCGTTGAGTACACCATCACAGGCACTCGTGTCTGTGATGCAGCGTGCAGCGTCAAGGGTAACCACAGCCATGGTCTCCGAGCTGACAGTCCATGCTGCTACAAACCTCCCCATCTGTTGACTCAGGGATCGAGACGTGTCTGCACGATCTGTTACAGCCATATGCATAAGATGCATGTCATCTCGACTGCTAGTGATACGAGGCCGTTGGAGTCCAGCACGGCGTTCCGTATTACCCTCCTGAACCCACCGATTCCATATTTTGCTAACAGTCATTGCATCTCTACCAGGCCGGCCGGAGTGGCCGTGCGGTTCTAGGCGCTACAGTCTGGAGCCGATGGACCGCTACGGTCGCAGGTTCGAATCCTGCTTCGGACATGGATGTGTGTGATGTCCTTAGGTTAGTTAGGTTTAATTACTTCTAAGTTCTAGGCGACTGATGACCTCAAAAGTTAAGTCGCATAGTGCTCAGAGCCATCTCGACCAACGCGAGCAGCAATGTCGTGATACGATAAACCGCAATCGCGATAGGCTACAATCCGACCTTTATCAAAGTCGGAAACGTGATGGTGCGCATTTCTCCTCCTTACACGAGGCATCACAACAACGTTTCACCAGGCAACGCCGGTCAACTGGTGTTTGTGTATGAGAAATCGGTTGGAAACTTTCCTCATGTCAGCATGTTGTAGGTGTCACCACCGGCGAGAACCTTGCGTGAATGCTCTGAAAAGCTAATCATTTGCATATCACAGCATTTTCTTCCTATCGGTTAAATGTCGCGTCTGTTGCACGTCATCCTCGTGGTGTAGCAATTTTAATGGCCAGTAGTGTAAATTTTCATTCCGAATTTTTTGCGCCTACATAGAGACAGGAGTTTGCATAATTTTGACAAATGCACTCAAGTGCAACGCTGTAATATGCATTCTGTGCTAAAAGAACCGTGCAGCATTTCACATAATTGCAATCGTTGGTGTTGGATATTTCTACAACGCCACATTATTTATGAGAAGCAAATACTGCGCAATTACAAATATAGGTTAATTATATGAAGGCAAATTGCTGTTGCTTGATGAAATAATTTTAAAATTAGCTTGTTGTTTCTATAAAGCTACTACAAAATATTTTGGAAAACATAAAAAAAATTGTTACGAAGTACAACGCAACACAAAAAAGCGATGCACCACGAAGGAACCATCTGAAATGGGACGGAAATCGGTGGAAGTGATGTACAAGTACAGAAAAACAAATAATTACAATTTCAGAGAAATTGGATGATTTGTTCATGAGAAAGAGCTTCAGAAACTGAGCAAGTCAAGAACACAGTGGTCTACCTTTGGCCCTTGTGTAATGAGGTACTCGGCTTGACATCGTTGTATGTCCTCCTGAGGGATATCATGCCAAATTATGTCCAACTGGCGCGTTAGAGTGTCAAAATCCCAAGATGATTGGAGGGCGCAGCCTATAGTGTTTCTAACGTTATCAATTAAGGAGAGATACAGCGGCCTTGCTGGACGAGACAGAGTTTGGTAAGAATGAAGACAAGCTGTAGAAATTCTTGCCGTGTGCAGGTAGACTTTACTTTACTGAAATTTAAAGGCAAGATGGTTTGCAATGAAGGCCAACAAAACAGGTTGTAGAATGTCGTGTAAAGGTGCTGCAGATGAGCACCAAAGGTATGGCTGCTATGAAAAGAAATGGAACCCAACACCATCACTCCTGGGTGTCGGACCATATAGTTGGTGTCATTAAGGTTGGTGTTCGACCGCTGTCTGGGGCGTTACGAGGCACATCTTTGGCCTGGTATCTCATTGACTGGAGAAGTGTTGTTTTCAGTGATGATTCCCGTAATGAACAGCAAAGATGTGTCTGGAGATGCCCCAGGCAACGTTAGATACCAATTTGATCGTTGCCCACTATAGTGTCCGACAATCAGGAGTGATGGTTTGGGGTGAATTTCTTTTTATATCTGGACCCCTTTCTTCGTCATCTGAGACACCCTTACAGCGTAGCGGTGCTTCTATGATATTCTACGTCCCATTTTGTTGCTCTTCTGGGCAAACCATACTGGGCTTACATTTCAGTAAAATAATGTCCATCTGGACATAGTGAGAGTTTCTACTTCTTATTTTAGTGCTTGCCAAACCCTGCCTTGGCCACCAAGGTATCTCCCCTTCTTATTATGTGTTCCCACGAATAAATACAGCCTTGCATCATTAGAGGTGAATGGATGTGGGTGGCTTTGCGTAAGTGTGGTCGCACATTTTCATATTGTTTACCTTGGCACAAGGCTAACCCTTTCAAGTCATGGCGTGATATTCATCAGACAATGAAACAAAAAACAATAATTGTATCCATACCCCACTCAAAATGTGTTTGATTAACTTGTGCTAGTGATGAATCACAGCACATTTTCTTCGACATCCATTTTACTTGCAATGGGGAGCTGATATTACGTGCCAGGTGGTCACCGAACTGTCATGCAACATGTTTCATAATGTTATATGCGCGTCCCCATGGTCAATGTAATCGAGCGTTTAACACTGCATAACTGCAGACAATATTCAATGCTAGCAGTGAGTGCCCAGCTAATTTACTTCTTCTGCTCGCCTCATTTTATTATGCTCTGATGCCTGTCATTTTCTGAAGCCTTGGAGAGCTTTTTCTAGCTGGACTGCAGCCGGGAAGTTTGCTTGAATGGACAAGGGAGAGGTGAAAGCTGCCTTTGAGAGCAGGTAGGCGAGCAGAATTTGCTTCGTTCCACCTCCAACGGCCGGGAGGCCCAGAGGCTACCTGCCATAAAAGAATATCTTTACAGATGCTAGGAGAAATCATTTCAGGTAAGTTTTAGGAAAGATAACATTTAAGGTGGGTGTATACATCTGAAATGGTAGAGCATAAGACCCAACATTTTTCTCAGCATCCATGTCACGGAAGGATATTCGTTTAAAATCCTTACAATGGGGTTTCTGATTAATTCACAATATTTATTTTTGTAGAACGCGTGCTTTCCCATGTGTTTTAACGTGCAATCGCTTTGATTCATCAGATTTAATATCCTGTGATGGAGTGGGAGAGAGTTGGAAGTCACAGGGTCTGTTGCAGTTACCCGGCAATGTTCCTAAACTGGCAGAAACAGTCAACATTCAAACGTTTAAAATAGACAACACTTGCTGCTGGAAGCTAGAAGAGTAAAGACTTACTACCTGAAAATTGACGAGACGAGACGTGCTGTGGTGCAGAAGGATGTCTCCCCTTTAGTACTGAGTACACAGTGCGACCTGGACTCGGAACTGCCAGCCGTTACTGCCTCCGTCTTCCAGCTTCACACTCTATAAGAATGGTAGACTGAGCTGGCGATGCAGATACTGAGTTGGGGGATACGATTCCAGTTGAATTTCATCAGGAGATTGTTGCAGTTTTAACGTTCAGAGATAGCTAGTTGCTTCCATCCAGCACTTTGGCGTTTCTACTGGTGTTTGTAGTTATATTCCCAGATAATTAGCCTGCCGGGGTGGCCGAACGGTTCTAGGCGCTACAGTCTGGAACCGCGTGACCGCTGCGGTCGCAGGTTCGAATCCTGTCTCGGGCATGGATGTGTGTGATGTCCTTAGGTTAGTTAGGTTTAAGATGTTCTAAGTTCTAGGGGACTGATGACCTCAGCTGTTAAGTCCCATAGTGCTCAGAGCCATTTGAACCAACCAGATAATTACACAATACCATTAACCATTCTTTAAGCATTATCTCATTGTGGTTTCATTGACCTCATCCACCTATGCTAAGATTAGATTTCCCAGTTATAATCTCTTATCATTTATTAAATGTTCAGTTACGTATCTCAGTGAGTAATTCGTATGTTGATGCTTTATGGTAATAAACCTGATTGTTACAGTGACAGCTTACTTCTGTTGTAGACAGATGATCCCCCCTTGATAGTAATATATCCACGTTTGGTATGGGACCCATATTTTATTGCTTTCTTGGGCCAGCCCTATTAGTTGTCATTATATAAGACTTTTGTGACATTGTTATTTCCTTAAAATGTGCATACACTTACGGGGAGCTTCCCTTTCCTAGGTCGCCAGGGATCGGACTTGTAGTATCTTAGCGTTATGCTGTACTGCTCAGTCACCAACTCACGCAGGTAAGATTCCAGGACTGATAGTGCTAAGATTTGACATATTTCCCATGCCACATCCCAGCTTTGTTGAACGGAAGAAACCGTACGTGAACTGGCTTGTATTTCTGGTAAATCGCCTTTTAAGTTGTCAGCTAATTTCCTACGTGTGTGAATTTCAACAACCAGGATCAACACTTTGATAAAAAAAATGGCAATAGGCAGTAGTGTGACTAAAGATACAGAAGAGTGTGCAGCGGTTAGATTAGGTAATTCAAATGCTTTCTAGAATTAAGATCCTTGGATAATTACTTGAATGAAAACGACAGTGTCCACCTATCAGTTGAAGCTTTTTAATCTTATGGTGCACATAACATGAATAAAGTGGATTATCTAAATCTTTTTCTGATTAAAACTTTTCTCAGAGTCAAGTTAGAAACTTTCGTGCCTATTTCCAACTCTCGATTTGGCAAAAAAATGCGAAAAACGAACTATGTTTCACGCTTTCAGAGGTCTGTACGTGTTTTGATACGGTAGTTTACTTGATTTTTTTTAAGTCTCTGGTCTCTGTTTAAAAGACGGGCAATTTACACAGAATTTAGCAATAACTTTCTGCCAGCAACAGAATAGTTATTTACATTTCATTATTTCAGAAGAAACTAAATCACTCCACAAATACATCGCTTAAATTCGAGGCCCACTTGTTATAGCTCTGAAGCTGTTCTTCAGTGAAGCCATAGCATCAACCAACAGCAGCGCAGAACGCTTACAGCTCAACCTTACTTTGAGGCTATTCACTATGGGAAAAACGCAGTATTTAACGAACTAAACATAGGTTGTCCTTAGAAGTCGATTACGCGTGTGCGAATCGCTAAGCATACAGAGAAACCTCTTGACGCCACAGATAGATTATGTGACGGAAGATGTGTGACCAAGACGCTAAGTTGATGCCACTGTGTTGCAAACGGAGAAAAGAATTCATTCCTCAATTACGTGTGTACTTAAATTTGTTAACCTGAGCTGACGTTTGGACGTCTTCTGCTCTTGCATGTGCTCATCATTTTTATCTTCTTACTGTTGATCATATTCCGTATATGCTATTTCGAAGAAGTACTCTTCAAAGACTCTTCCCGGAGTCACAGCAAAAGGTATAAGTTACACTAAAGAAAAGTCGGTGTCGTGGCGGCACAGTGTGTTTCCCTTAGACAGGATTGCTAACTCTCCTTTCGGTTTCTTCTTGTGCATCACACGCTTTGACGAGAGTAGCTGTAGTGGAAACTGGCTGCACCAAATATTTACGTGTTCATGTCTGGCAAACTACCAATGACAGGATGTCACTATACGAAAACTGTGATATGTTTTCACTCCTTGGATACAATTTCAAGCACCAAATTAAATTACGTCGCTCACTCGCAAGCTCAAAAAATGGTTCAAATGGCTCTGAGCACAATGCGACTTAACTTCTGAGGTCATCAGTCGCCTAGAACTTAGAACTAATTAAACCTAACTAACCTAAGGACATAACACACATCCATGCCAAAGGCAGGATTCGAAACTCGACAGTAGCGGTCGCTTGGTTCCAGACTGTAGCGCCTAGAACCGCACGGTCACTCCGGCCGGCCTCGCAAGCTCAGTCACTCTGAATAACCAGTTTTGGTATATATTCAAACCCGTTACTGGAAAACTACACACGGGTTGTTTGTGGATATATTCCTCGCTCAGTATTCCACAAACGTCATCTCAAACTGTCAGTTCTAGTTTACGATTTTACAGTACACCAAGTGGATTTATGTATTCGAAAAGATCACAGTTGAAACAGAAAATCTGGAATTTGTGCATTCGTGTTTATCGTTCACCCAGCAATGGTTTTCCGACAGTCCAATGTCTTTTTGCAATTAAGATCGCTCAAAATTAAAACATTTTTTCAGAGCTAGGTATTAACATGCCTGACCATTATGATGACCGAGACTCGAATCTTCTCTAGACTACAGAATGCAAGGCCCCTTCTGAATGAAATGCGCCCGCATCCTGTCTCTTCTGACTGGCTTGGACCCATCACAGCCAACCAGCTTGCAGTTCTAAGCTTCTTTATGCACTGTCGCATAATCAACATATATTTATAGCAATGTATTAAATAATTTCTAAAATAATTTGGGGGAAGTGGCAACAAAACGACTATTCATGTTAGTTTGTAGAATGTATGAGTCTTACCATCTATCTGACTTTCGGAGAAATATCATCCACACAATTCCGAAGACTGTAAGAGCTGACATGTGCAAGAACTATCGCACAGTCAGGTTAAAAGCTCATGCATCCGAGACAATGACAAGAATAATACACAAAAGAATGTAAAAGAAAATTGAGAATGGGTTAGATGACGATCGTTTTGACTAGAGGAAAGGTAAAGGCACCAGAGAGGCTCATAATGGCAGCAAGACTAAAGAAAAAGGATTACACGTTGATCCGGAAAAAGCGATCGACAATGTAAAATGGTGCAAGATGTTCGAAATTCTGAGAAAAATAGGGGTAAGCTGTAGAGACAGACATATAATACACAATATGTACAAGAGCCAAGAGGGAATAATAGGAGAGGACGACTAAGAACGAAATGCTCGTATTAAAAGGGTGTAACACAGGAACGTAGTCTTTCGTCCCTAATGTTCAATATGTACATCGAAGGGCAATTATGGAAGTAAAAGAGAGATTCAGGATTGGGATTAAAATTCAAGGTAAAAGGATATCAATGATACGATCCGCTGATGACACTGCTATCCTGGGTGGAAGTGTAGGAGAATTAAATGATCTGCTGAACGGAATGAACGGTCTAATGAGTAGAGAATATGTACTGAGAGTAAATCAAAGAACGACGAAAGTAATGAGAACAATGTGATACTTAACATCAGGATTGATGGCCACAAAGTAGATGAAGTTAAGGAACTCTGCTGCCTAGGCAGCGAAATAACCAATGATGGACGGAGCTAGGAGGACATTAAAAGCAGACTAGCACTGCCGAAAAGTGCGTTCTTGTCCAAGAGAGGTTTAACAGTATCAAACATAGGCCTTAATTTGAGGGAGAAATTTCTGAGAATGTACGTTTGGAGATTAGCATTGTATGGAAGTGAAACATGAACTGTGGGAAAATCGGAACAGAAGGGAATCGAAACATCTGAGATGTGGTGCTACAGACGAATGTTGAAAATTAGATCTGTTGATAATGTAAGGAATGAATAAGTTCTGCGCAGAATCGGAGAGGAAAGGAATATGTGGAAAACACTGACAAGGAGAAGGGACAGAATGAGAGGACATCTGTTAAGACACCAAGGAATAACCTCCATGATACTAGAGGGAGCTGTAGAGGGAAAAAACTGTAGAGGAAAAAAGATGTTGGAATACATCCAGCAAATAATTGAGAAGGGAGGTTGTAAGGGGTACTCTGAGATGAAGAGGTTGGCACAGGAGACACGTTCTTGGCGGAGCGCATCAAATCAGTCAGCAGTTAAAATAAAATAAATATAAAAAATCAGTTTCAGTAAACTGAATAATAACAGACTGACCTCTCCTGTACATAACTGGACTATCGAAGTATATTTCTCGTTTTCCTAGTACTATAAACTGTAAGCTGGCGACTAACAAACCATAGATTTTTCCGAAGTATATGATTCACTCGCCTGATTCACATGGATATTCCCACGCTGTCATACACTCACTTAACACAAATACAAATATTCACATATGACGGCCATCGCATTTACTCTTTCATTCACTCAAATAATCAAACACATGAAATTGGCAGTACTTAACAGAAAACAATATAAGCAAAAGATGAAACTTGTGCGAAAAATAAAGTGTTTTCCCTTGTTGCTTAAAAGCTAAATGTGCCTTCAAACCTTTTTACCACTGGTTACCTAATACTTAGTACTTGATAAGAAGTTACTGATTCATATGTCTTAAAATTCCGATTTTTTTGTGATTTTTCGTATCTCTATAGGTATGACAAGTATTAGGCTGCAGCTTACTTTGGTGTTATCTATTAATACTCTGTCGGATCAAGCCTTTAAGGTGCAACGGTACCTACAGGCTGCCGTGTCCTCCTCAGCCCTTATCCCTCGCTGGGAGCGGATACGGAGCGGCATGTGGTCAGTACACGGCTCTCCCGGCCGTTGTCAGCTTTCGTGACCGGTGCCGCTACTTCTCAGTCAAGTAGCTCCTCAACTGACCTCACAAGGGCTGAGTGTAGCCCGCTTGGCAACAGCACCCAGCAGACCTGGACGTTGACGCATCCAAGAGCTAGATAATCCCGACAGCACTTAACTTCGATGATCTGACGGGAACCGGTGTTTCTAATGCGGCACGGCCGTTGGCGCTGTTATATTGAAGTACGGAAGTATAGTGTAAACTTTTATTCTATCTGCTATATGGCAAACGTCGCATTCAATTTTACAATAGTATACTTAATATTTTGTCGCCTGTACGATTGTGATACGTCTCGGTCAGAGCGGTACTATTAGCAAATTGAGTGAATATCTGTCACAAAGGACCCGTGGCTCACCACCTGTACGAAGGTACCTTGCTATCGTAAGATTTCCACTACTGGCCATTAAAATTGCTACACCACGAAGATGACGTGCTACAGAAGCGAAATTTAACCGACGGGAAGAAGATGCTGTTATATGCAAATGATTAGTTTTTCAGAGCATTCACACAAGGCTGGCGCCGGTGGCGACACCTACAACGTGCTGACATGAGGGAAGTTTCCAACCAATTTATCAGACACAAACAACAGTTGACTGGCGTTGCCTGGTGAAACGTTGTTGTGATGCCTCGTGTAAGGAAGAGATATGCGTACCATCACGTTTCCGACTTTGATAAAGGTCGGATTGTAGCCTATAGCGATTGCGGTTTATCGTATAGCGACATTGCTGTTCACGTTGGTCGAGATCCAATGACTGTTAGCAGAATATGGAATCGGTGGGTTCAGTAGGGTAATACGGAACGCCGTGCTGGATCCCAAGGCCCTCGCATCACTAGCAGTCGAGATGACAGGCATCTTATTTGCATGGCTGTAACGGATCGTGCAGCCACGTCTCGATCCCTGAGTCAGCAGATGGGGACGTTTGCAAGACAACAATCATCTGCACGAACATTTCGACGACATTTGCAGCAGCATGGACTATCAGCTCGGAGATCATGGCTCCGGTTACCCTTGACACTGCATCACAGACAGGAGCGCCTGCGATGGTGTACTCAACGACGAACCTGGGTGCACGAATGGCAAAACGTCATTTTTCAGATGAATTCAGGTTCTATTTAAAGCATCGCGATGGTCGCATCCGAGTTTGGCGACATCGCGGTGAACGCACAATGGAAGCGTGCATTCGTCATTGCCATACTGGCATATTACCCGGCGCGATGGTACGGGGTGCCATTGGTTACACGTCTCGGTCACCTCTTGTTCGCATTGACTGCACTTTGAACAGTGGACGTTACATTTCAGATGTGTTACGTCCCGTGGCTCTACCCTTCATTCGATCCCTGCGAAACCCTTCATTTCAGCAGGATAATGCACGACCGCATGTTGCAGGTCCTGTAAGTGCCTTTCTGGATACAGAAAATGTTGGACTGCTGCCCTGGCCAGCACATTCTCCTGATCTCTCACCAATTAAAAACGTCTGGTCAATGGTGGCCGCGCAACTGTCTCGTCACAATACGCCAGTCACTACTCTTGATGAACTGTGGTATTTTGTTGAAGCTGTATGGGCAGCTCTACCTACACACGCTATCCAACCTGTGTTTGACTGAATGCCCAGGCGTATCAAGGCCCTTATTACGGCCAGAGGTGGTTTCCTGGGACTGATTTTTCAGGATCTATGCACCCAAATCGCGTGATAATGTGATCACATGTCAGTTCTAGTATAATATACACTCCTGGAAATTGAAATAAGAACACCGTGAATTCATTGTCCCAGGAAGGGGAAACTTTACTGACACATTCCTGGGGTCAGATACATCACATGATCACACTGACAGAACCACAGGCACATAGACACAGGCAACAGAGCATGCACAATGTCGGCACTAGTACAGTGTATATCCACCTTTCGCAGCAATGCAGGCTGCTTATTCTCCCATGGAGACGATCGTAGAGATGCTGGATGTAGTCCTGTGGAACGGCTTGCCATGCCATTTCCACCTGGCGCCTCAGTTGGACCAGCGTTCGTGCTGGACGTGCAGACCGCGTGAGACGACGCTTCATCCAGTCCCAAACATGCTCAATGGGGGACAGATCCGGAGATCTTGCTGGCCAGGGTAGTTGACTTACACCTTCTAGAGCACGTTGGGTGGCACGGGATACATGCGGACGTGCATTGTCCTGTTGGAACAGCAAGTTCCCTTGCCGGTCTAGGAATGGTAGAACGATGGGTTCGATGACGGTTTGGATGTACCGTGCACTATTCAGTGTCCCCTCGACGATCACCAGTGGTGTACGGCCAGTGTAGGAGATCGCTCCCCACACCATGATGCCGGGTGTTGGCCCTGTGTGCCTCGGTCGTATGCAGTCCTGATTGTGGCGCTCACCTGCACGGCGCCAAACACGCATACGACCATCATTGGCACCAAGGCAGAAGCGACTCTCATCGCTGAAGACGACACGTCTCCATTCGTCCCTCCATTCACGCCTGTCGCGACACCACTGGAGGCGGGCTGCACGATGTTGGGGCGTGAGCGGAAGACGGCCTAACGGTGTGCGGGACCGTAGCCCAGCTTCATGGAGACGGTTGCGAATGGTCCTCGCCGATACCCCAGGAGCAACAGTGTCCCTAATTTGCTGGGAAGTGGCGGTGCGGTCCCCTACGGCACTGCGTAGGATCCTACGGTCTTGGCGTGCATCCGTGCGTCGCTGCGGTCCGGTCCCAGGTCGACGGGCACGTGCACCTTCCGCCGACCACTGGCGACAACATCGATGTACTGTGGAGACCTCACGCCCCACGTGTTGAGCAATTCGGCGGTACGTCCACCCGGCCTCCCGCATGCCCACTATACGCCCTCGCTCAAAGTCCGTCAACTGCACATACGGTTCACGCCCACGCTGTCGCGGCATGCTACCAGTGTTAAAGACTGCGATGGAGCTCCGTATGCCACGGCAAACTGGCTGACACTGACGGCGGCGGTGCACAAATGCTGCGCAGCTAGCGCCATTCGACGGCCAACACCGCGGTTCCTGGTGTGTCCGCTGTGCCGTGCGTGTGATCATTGCTTGTACAGCCCTCTCGCAGTGTCCGGAGCAAGTTTGGTGGGTCTGACACACCGGTGTCAATGTGTTCTTTTTTCCATTTCCAGGAGTGTATTTGTCCGATGAATACCCGTTTATCATCTGCATTTCTTCTTGGTGTAGCAATTTTAATGGCCAGTAGTGTCTATACGAGCGATGAATGCCGCTACGCCGCATGTGTATTATATAGAGCTAAGTGTCAAAAAATACTTGTCTACCTCAGAAGATTTCCCGCATTTTCTACCATAACTTAGCGAAAACCGCCGCTCGATACATTTAGGATTTAATCGTTCTGGGTATATTTTGGTTAAGATGTTTTAGTTACCTCGCCTTATGCTGTCACACAAATTCCCTGTATTGTCACACGAATGCATTCTATATGTACTGGTGCAGAGCCATTATAGATGTTAGATCGTCATCATAGGCCACTGCTCTTTCTCCGCCTTGCCTCTGATGGTCACCTCGACTACTCGCTGTCGGTTTTCCAATATCCTGTATCTGCACCTGTTTGCAGTGCGACAGTAGGGCATATACTATGGCTGCATCTCATGTCTGTTCATGGATCTCTAAAACAAGTGAGTGTACTTAACGTTCATTACGTTCGGAGGGTCCTGGCAACATAGTCTACTCTTTCTCCTCAGTATACAGGATAATTATATTGATTATGAAAGTCTACATTTAAAATATAATTTTTATTTACTATGTTGTTGTTGATGTGGTCTTCAGTCCTGAGACTGGTTTGATGCAGCTCTCCATGCTACTCTGTCCTGTGCAAGCTTCTTCATCTTCCAGTACCTACTGCAACCTACATCCTTCTGAATCTGCTTAGTGTATTCATCTCTTGGTCTCCCTCAACGATCTTTTACTCTCCACGCTGCCCTCCAGTACTAAATTGGTGATCCCTTGATGCCTTAGAACTTGTCCTACCAACCGGTCACCTCTTCTAGTCAAGTTGTGCCACAAACTTCTCTTCTCCCCATTTCTATTCAACACCTCCTCATTAGTTATATGATCTACCCATCTAATCTTCAGCATTCTTCTGTAGCACCATATTTCGAAATCTTCTATTCTCTTCTTGTCCAAACTATTTATCGTCCATGTTTCACTTCTATACATGGCTACACTCCATACAAAGACTTTCAGAAATGACTTCCTGACGCTTAAATCTATACTCGATGTTATCAAATTTCTCTTCTTTGGAAACGCTTTCCTTGCCATTGCCAGTCTAAATTTTATACCCTCTCTACTTCGACCATGATCAGTTATTTTGCTTCCCAAATAGCAAAACTCCTTTACTAGTATAAGTGTCTCATTTCCTAATCTAATTCCCTCAGCATCACCCGACATAATTCGACTACATTCCATTATCCTCGTTTTGCTTTTGTTGATGTTCATCTTATACCCTCCTTTCATGACACTGTCCATTCCATTCAACTGCTCTTCCGTCCTTTGCTGTCTCTGACAGCATTACAGTGTCATCGGCGAACCTCAAAGTTTTTATTTCTTCTCCATGGATTTTAATACCTACTCCGAATTTTTCTTTTGTTTCCTTTGCTGGTTGCTCAATATACAGTTTGAATAACATCGGGGAGAGGCTACAACCCTGTCTCACTCCCTTCCCAACCACTGCTTCCCTTTCATGTCCCTCGACTCTTACAACTGCCATCTGGTTTCTGTACAAATTGTAAATAGCCTTTCGCTCCCAGTATTTTACCCCTGCCACATTCAGAATTTGAAACCATAAGTGCACTAATAACAAGGCCTGGAGTAAATATTTCACTCTCTAACTGAACAGGCCCTGGTTTGATACATTTTTGCGGATTAAAGCCGTGAGCTGGCCCAAGACCTGAAGCTCAAAGTTCGAAGTTTCGAAGACAATGCTCTCATCTTGTTTGCGTTCTGAAAACAATATCTACACCATTTGTCTACGATATAGTTTTTTTCACAAGTACAAGTGCTGCAAGATATGTGGGAGAGATTCTGTGAAATGTGGAATGTAGGAGAGAGATACAGGCTGAATGAAAGATGTGAGGACAGGTTTGTGAGTGACACATGGATAGCTCATTTGTAAGGGCACTGTCCACGAAAGGCAGGAATCCGAGTTCGAATCCCGTTATGGAACACATTTTTAGTGTGCCAGTAAGATTCAGTAAAAGAATCTCCGTTTTTCCGAATCACTGGACATACGTCGCTCTATGCAAACTTGTTTGTAGCCAAAGCCACCTGCAGCGAAGCGACAACTGGCATTTGTGGAAAAGGACTTGTAGAATGTAGCGAATGCGGATGCGGTGGGGGATGTGGTCTCAATAGGCGGAAGCCGGATTCCTCGGGGGAGGGGAGGGGAGAAGCGCCGCAGGAGGCCGGTCGGCGAGTGGGAGAGCGGCCGCGACATAATCCACGGGGTCTGCGACACGACACGATGATGGACGAGCGCGCAAACGGCACGGATTTGTTTCTATAGGCCGCGCGCCGTACAGTCGCTGCCGCCTCCACTCAGCTGGAGAGACTACCGGCTCAGCTGGCGGGATTCATTAGCGCCGCTGCCTACAGGCAGGCGCGTTCTCTATTGCAGCATGCTATGCGACAGTGTTCCACGTCATTTTCTATTTTCTCCACTACTGCGCCTAACGTTCAGAGAAGACGTGAATGACAACTGCTGATACGCCAAAACACGTCAAATAGGGTAAAATTTTGTGCATTTCTCAAGTTGGGAATAATTAAAGTCAAAGATAAAAAAGACAAGGAGTGTTAAGATAAAGTACTCTGTTGTGGAGAAACTATATCTCTATCTCCCACCGTGAGGTTGAATGATGAATGCCTCCTTGTGGCGCTGTGAGCACGTGATGCGGCAAGGAGAATCCATAACCGCAGCGGAGACGGAAGCGTATTCATGGTTGCCATCCCAAAGATGTAGATAGATCTTCGTCGTACACATAGTAGCCGCCCTATTAGTCTTCTGCCGACGCCCTCCAAGGTTTTCGAGGTAGTCTGCCTCAAATGATTGTCACAGAACGTCAACTTCTGTGACTGGTTGAAGAGGCTTTCGATACGATGGAACACCTTGACTACTTTGGTGTGATGTTATTGGACGTCTCACGAGTGTTTGACTGCATCTGGCGCATGCGCCTCTTGTTCAAACTACAAGAGCAGGGGATGCAGGGGACGCCTCATTCGCTCGTACCTAGACTTTAAGACCTTCCATGAATGGGCGGAGTATGGACTGTATACAATTCGTCGAACCCGAGCAGGCGTGACAGAGGGCTTCCTCTTAGGACAGCTCCTTTATACGCTCTACATGACCGACACGTCCAAGACTGACCACATCCAGCTGGCTCTCTACACTGACGTCTCCCCGACACTCTTGCCGAGTGGCAGCTCAAGTTCAACGGCGCGGAGACACACTTCGCGCCACTCTAGATTATGTGCATCTATCAACGTCGGCAGCAGCCCTATACGCTGGACGCATCTTGGCGTCACTCTGGTTCGTCGGCTTACTTGGCACCAACACATCCAGGAAGTGTAATCCAGGCTCCGAAAACGTTTACGCAAGCTGTGTGCTCTGCTGAACCCGATGTCGACACTTTCTCCGTATCCTGGAGTCACACTGTACAAGGCGCTGCCCCGCTCTGTCACTGACTATGCAGCCAGCGTCCGGGGGAAGGCTAAAGAATACAAGAAGAACCTCCAATTTGTACAGAATCACCCTCTCCCCCTAGCCCTGCATCTACCAAGAGACTTTCCACGCGGAACACTACACGATGTCGCAGCAGTCACACCCCTGCAAGACCGTTTACGAACGATTGTCCGTACCTCTGAGTCAAAGAAATGGCAGTCCAGGAACACGAAGAGCCAAAAGATTCTGCGCCGCGTCGCAGCAAGATGACTATTGACTACATCCCCTTGCTGCATAAGAAGCCTCTGGAGGCGAAAGCAACTAGATGGAAAAAACAGATGACAATCGAAATCAGAAGACCACTTTCATCACGACTGTGGGAGGCAAAGCACTTCGAGATGCAAACTCCACCATCTTCGGATGGCCGAGATACTCCATGAAGTTCTAAAAGCGAAATGGGGATTTATTCTAGCGACACACAAATGAGGACATGCACTCCCATAGGCGTTTTTAACAAAGTGGACGTTGTTGTGGCCTGGAGCCTTGGAATGACTAAGCGAAGCTGATTCACTATTCCCTTGCTACTGTCTTGAGCATCTACGGAATGTGTTGAAGAACGGCGACACCACGAGAAGGCGACATGGCGCGTCACCATGGAATGTGGAGGTCGGAGGCTTTCCCAGCAGGATAGGCGACGATCTGTGACAGAGCTAACGACAGAATACAATGTCGGTGTTTCTGATAACACCATTTAGAGCTCAATGTTGATAATGAGACTCCGCAGCAGATGACAGCTGCAAATTGGCATGTTCACCCAACGAAATCGTCAGTTACTACTATTGCAAGTTGTCGCAGTATCGTAATGACTGGATCATGCACCAACCGAAACGTGTCGTCTGGTCGGATGAATCGCGTTTCTTGATACCAGGTTGATGGGAGTGTCCAGCTACGCCAGTTATCCAAGCGAGCGACTGCTGAAACCACACACTGCACTACATACACGGGCGGTGGGGACAGTGTTATTGTGTGGGAGACATTCACCTGAGCTTGCATAGGCTTTGCGGTAGTAATCGAAGGACCTAGTCAGCTGTAAATTACGTAAAAATTATTGTGGCCCACCTCCATTCCATTACGTGTGATATCTTTCGGACACTGATGGCACTTTTAACTGGATAATGTCAATGTCAAAAGCCAGAATCGCGCTACAGTAGTTTGAGGAGCTCGGTAGTGAACTCACGGCGAAGTCTTGGGCGTCAGATTTGCCTGATCTGAACCATCTAGAACACGTATGGTTGCGTCCTCGCACACAAACCACCGCAACGTAATTTACGTTAATATCTTCTGATACCTACCTCCGGAAATCTACCAGTGACTTGTTGAATCCATGCCAAGTAGCATCGCTGCTGTATTGTGTTTTAACGGTTGTCCAAACGCTATTAAGCAAGTGATCATAATACTTTGGCTCCTCAGTGGAAGCACAACAATCAAAACATTAGTCAACCTCCCTCCTTCCCTCCCCCGCCCCATTCCCGGTCCGCAGGAGACATCACACTAATCCTGCATAACACCGCCTCTATTCCTAATAATGGCCTCAGTTCGGTGAGGAACAGAAGAAGTTACTTCAAGTGTGTCACATTATCTGAAGGCGCTCATCGACAATTAGATCCCATAGAGGTACCATATTACAGGGTTGTTACGAACAGTGCCAAACATTTTCATTGGGGTTAAATTCGCTCATTTAGATAGTACCACAGGGTGCTGAATACTTGTCAAACCAGGAACGTATGTGTACAGCGCTATGAACACACCTGTCCTCATCTCCGAAGACGCGAGTATCCACAGCATAATCATCATAAAGCTATACAAGAAAGGGCAACACTTGGGCATCAGGAATGTTGCACCAGATATCCCGTACTAGGTAATATGAGTGACTGGGGGCGGAGGGGCGGCGGAGGGGGACGGGGGGTGGTGGTAAGTAGTGGTACTAAAACCCCCCAAAAAACCTCACAGAATCACCTTGGCCTCAATTACAACCTCCACCTATTCCGAATTCTACAGCTCATTGAGGCTTCGGTTCACCGGACTCCGTGCATCATTTTAAAAGAAGGTAATTCGCTACTCGTCGGACCGCACACGCGTCTTCAGTCAGCTACTTTTCAGCTTCTGTGTTGTTTGGCCCTTTGAAGATGAGCAGGTTTAAGCGTAACTGTGGACCATGATCTCTTGCGTGGTCCGTGACTCCGAATGGTTGATGCACGAAGTTCCGTTTCGAACGTATGCTCGGAAGCTAGTCGAGATGGACATGTTCGTTGGTAAGATGTGGAATTCGTTTCTAGTTGCTGTCAGATAGAGTATTTGTAGGACCACTGTTGTTATGAAGTATTACAAGGTTTCGAGTGGTACACCATTACATGTAGGTCAATTCACGCTAAATACACCTACAAATCGGACAGCTGCATTAACGGTGTGGTCTCTGGAACGTCCAGAAACGATGGTTCCTTTCTGTTGCATCCATGAGATAGTCTTTTCCACCACACACCAGGCAGGCCGTGTGAGTCGTTCATTTTGCTGGCGCGTTGCATCTATTGCACCTTCCATCCAGTGTAACACAGTTGGCTAATCACCCTACAACGTACAGGTCGGCAACCTGACGCGCCATTGGATTTTTCAGTGTGTGTTTGTGCGTGACGTTGGATGGAACAGCGTGAACGTGTGTTTACAAGCTATGAAAAGCAAGAAGAAACATTTCCGCAATCTTACTGTGTTTTACCATCGTAAGCGCAAAACCGCCTTACGATGCCGGCAGAAGATTTTTGCTGTATACGGGAGCGATGCAGTTACGGCTCGAGTATGCCAAAAGTGGCTTAGTCGAATTCGAGCTGGGAACTCTAACCAAACTGCTTGCCTATTGAATATCGCCTCAGTTGTGCGACTGAATTCGTGATTTCCTGTCAGAAAGATCACAGTTCGTAGTAATAGACGGAAAGTCATCGAGTAAAACACAAGTAAAATCTGGCGTTCCCCAAGAAAGTGTTATAGGCCCTCTAATGTTCCTGATCTATATTAACGACGTGGGGGACAATCTGAGCAGCCCTCATAGTGTTTGCAGATGATGCTGTCATTTACCGTCTTGTAAAGTCGTCAGATGACCAAAACGAATTGCAAAATGATTTAGATAAGATATCTGTATGCTGCGAAAAGTGGCAACTGATCCTGAATAAAAAAAAGTGTGAAGTTATTCACGTGCGTACTAAAAGAATGCCACTAAATTTCGATTAAGCGATAAGTCGCACGGATCTGACGGCTGTAAATTCAAGTAAATACTTAGGGATTACAACTACAAATAACCTACAATGGAACGACCACATAGATAATGTTGTGTGTAGAGCAAAGCAAAGACTGCAATTGATTGTCAGAACACTTAGAAGATGCAACAGGTCTGCTAAAGAGACTTCTTACAGCACGCTTGAGTACTGCTGTGCGGTGTGGGATCCGCATCAGGTGGGACTGACAGATGACATCGAAAAAGTTCAAAGAAAGGGAGTTCGTTTTTTACTATTGCGAAATAGGGGAGATAGTACCTCAGACATGATACGTGAATTGGAGTGGCAATCTCTAAAACGAAAGGCATTTTTTGTTGCGACGGGTTCTTCTCATGAAATTTCAATCTCCAGTTTTCTTCTCCGATTGCGGAAACATTCTATTGGCACCCACCTACATAGGGAGAAATGGTCATCACGATAAAAATAAGAGAAATCAGGGCTCGCACAGAAAAATTTAAGTGCTCGTTTTTCCTTCGTGCCGTTCGAGAGTGAAACGGTAGAGAGACAGCTTGAGGGTGGGTCATTGAACCATCTCCTCTCCTCCCGGACAGGCCATAAATACCCGAAGGTACCGACCAGTCGCCGTGTCATGCTCAGCCCACAGGCGTCACTGGATGCGGATATGGAGGGGCATGTGGTCAGCACACCGCTCTCCCGGCCGTATGTCAGTTTACGAGACCGGAGACACTACTTCTCAATCAATTAGCTCCTCAGTTTGCCTCACAAGGGCTGAGAGCACCCCGCTTGTAAACAGCGCTCGGCAGACCGGATGGTCACCCATCCAAGTGTTAGCCCAGCCTGACAGCGCTAAACTACGGTGATCTGACGGGAACCGGTGTTATCACTGCGGCAAGGCCGTTGGCCTCATTGAATCCTCTGCCAGGCACTTTGTTGCAAATAGCAGAGTAATCATGTAGATGTAGATGTAGAATGTATTTTCGGCAATAATGGTATATACTACAGGAAACAAATATTTTTCTTACAAAACCGACCCGCCTTGTTTTGTTATATTGTACACAACCTTGTGTGTAAAGTGTCTAAGCAGACAGGCCAGCAACCACTTTATCATTGCTGTGCTGCAGGGAGTTATGTTCCCAGACGTTCTTTGTGACTGCACTGTAACGAGAAGCGACGAACTTACGAGACCAAATATTTCCTTGTATGGTCTGGGCTATTTATTACGGATTTACACGTCGCTTCCACTGCGTTTGGGGTGCTAACCTCGCCGACAGATGTCGTGCCTGTCGCAGCAGAGAGTGCTGCCAGCAGGACACTAGGACACTATGTTGCTGCGCCAGTTCACGAAGCCCTCGCAGCGCCACGTGGATATCTATCCGCTCCCGACTATTTATGCCATCGTCGGCCCGTGCAAAGTCATTTACGCCCTATGTCTCAAGACAGTAATACCAGATTTTCGTCCGGCTATATCAGCAGTTCAGCTCCAGCGCTGCTAGTTGAGAACACCAGTAGTTTCGTCTCAGCGCTCCATGCTGCGGACACAGTTCCATGCTGCAGACACAGTCCAGTGCGTCGTGGTCTTCACCAGCACCACTTCAGCCATCATATACCGGCCCAGTAACGCCCCAGGTCTTCATGGCGCCCGCCTACTACGACTCTGGGGTTCTGTTGAATGTAGTTGTGTATAAATTCATCCGACGACATTGTAACTGATGTTAAAAGTGTCTTCCATCACTTCTCAGTATTTTTAGCGAGTGGTTCTAGGCGCTACAGTCAGTAACCGCGCGACCACTACGGTCGCAGGTTCGAATCCTGTCTCGGGCATGGATGTGTGTGATGTCCTTAGGTTAGTGAGGTTTAAGTAGTTCTAAGTTCTAGGGGACTGATGACCTCAGAAGTTAAGTCCCATAGTGCTCAGAACCATTTGAACCATTTTTTCCGCCGATCCATCTTAATGCGCTGATTCAGTGTATCCGACTGGCACATACAAACTACTTCACTGCCATGGCTTATGTCAGTGGCGGAGGTTCATACGACCATTTGGTGAAAGTTATGCTCCATCTACAGCTCTTTTAAGGAGGTGACTAACATTTTACCTGTAGGGTTGTGAAGGACTGAATGCCATCACGAAGATCTGAACCACTGTCTTCCCGAATGCGAGTCTAATACACTACTGCTGCCCCACCTCCCTCGCTTAGTTCCTGTTAAGAACTAAGGTAGAGTAGTAATTTATCACATTTATTGTTCACCATGTACATCGAATTGACAAAGAAGGATAATTTCGGAAGAGGATTAATTTGCAGTGGGAACAGATGTCAAGGTCCATCACAGACTGCATTGCTCTCCTGGCCGAAAATAAGGACGAGTTAGAGGACTTGTTGATAGGAAGCACAGAAAAAGGTGGAAGCATAAGAAAAGCAAAGAGCCAGGTAATGAAGAATAGCAGTATTCCCAACGCAGGACGGTAGAGATTTTCAACGCTGGTGGCTGTCGGTGTCCATCAATGCTAAGAAGCCGGGGCCTTCTCTGTTTAAAGGTGGCGGTCCGTTTCGCTGCCGACGTCGCTTCCGCTTCAGCGCCGGGTTCCGGCAGCTCGTCAGTGGCGAGATGTGCAGACGTCCGTTCTCTGCGTGCCGGTGTCAGCAAACACGGCCGACAGCCGCAGATCGGCGCCTCTCGCCCTCCGCGCCGCTCCTGGGGGCTCATCCGTCTTGCTTACAGACGCGCCGCGAGCGTCCGTCATGTTCCCTGCCGCAGGTATGCCCGATGCGCGATTTGTCACCCCAGACAAGCTCTGCTCGGGAATCTCTTTCCGTAGACAAAGACAACCGGAACAGCGACACGATATCACACTATCCGACACTCTTAGTGTCTCAGGAACCTGGCTTAGAAATGTAGGGTGTATTATCACGGAAGACTAGCAACTTTCCCACGACAACATTGGCCTTCAGGTTCTGTTTACAATAAAACTGTGAACACTCCTGACATAAAACATCACTTCGCAGAGAAATGCTGTTAGTAGATGGCGGAAATGATCTGTGAAAACATCCATTCTTGCCGTTTCCCCTTCGCATTTGCTACTTACACTACTAGCCATTAAAATTGCTAGACCAAGAAGAAAAGCAGATGATAAACGGGTATTCATTGGACAAATATATTATACTAGAACTGACATGTGATAACATTTTTACGCAATTTGGGTGCATAGATCCTGAGAAATCAGTACCCAGAACAACCACCTCTGGCCGTAATAACGGCGTTGATACGCCTGGGCATTGAGTGAAACAGAGCTTGGATCACGTGTACAGGTACAGCTGCACATGCAGCTTCAACACGATACCACAGTTCATCAAGAGTAGTGACTGGCGTATTGTGACGAGCCAGTTGATCGGCCACCATTGACCAAACGTTTCCAATTGGTGAGAGATCTGGAGAATGTGCTGGCCAGGGCAGCAGTCGAACATTTTCTGTATCCAGAAAGGCCCGTACAGGACCTGCAACATGCGATCGTGCATTATCCTGCTGAAATGTCGGGTTTCGCAGGGATCGAATGAAGGGTAGAGCCACGGGTCGTAACACGTCTGAAATGTAACGTCCACTGTTCAAAGTGCCGTCATTGCGAACAAGAGGTGACCGGGACGTGTAACCAATGACCATCACGCCGGGTGATACGCCAGTATGGCGATGATGAATACACGCTTCCAATGTGCGTTCACCGCTATGTCGCCAAACAGAATGCGACCATCATGATGCTGTAAACGGAACCTGGAGCAGCAATGTTGCGATACGATAAACTGCAATCGCGATAGGCTAGAATCAGACCTTTATCAAAGTCGGAATCGTGATTGTACGCATTTCTCCTCCTTACACGAGGCGTCACAACAACGTTTCACCAGGCAACGCCTGTCAACTGCTGTTTGTGTATGAGAAATCGGTTGGAAACTTTCCTCATGTCAGCACGTTGTAGGTGTCGCCACCGGCACCAACCTTATGTGAATGCTCTGAAAAGCTAATCATTTGCATATCACAGCATCTTCTTCCTGTCGTTTAAATTTCGCTTCTGTAGCACGTCATCTTCGTGGTGTAGCAATTTTAATGGCCAGTATCATAATAGGAACTAGTGTAACTATACTGACGAGCCAAAACATTATGACCACCTTTCCAGTAGCTTATTGGGCTATCACTGGAACGCAATACATCACCGATTCTACGTTTCATGGATCCGAAAGTTTGTTGGTCGGTTCTGGAGGTATGTGGCACCAGATTTCTACGCATAAGTCATGTAATTTTCGTAAACAATGGGCTGCTGGTTTGTAGGCTCGACATTGGCGCCTGATAATGACCCAGATGGGTTCTACTGGATTCACATCAGGCGAATTTGGTGGCCAAGGTATCAACGTGAGTTTACTATCATGTTCCTTTAAACACTGTAGCAATGCTCTGATTTTGAAACACGGGCAGTTATTCTGCTCAAAGGTGACATCACCGTCGGGGGAGTCATTAAGCTTGAAGCGACGCAGGTGCTCACAGGTCCCATGCGAACGCAGATAAATGTCTCCGCCAAAACCAGCCTGCGCCGGCCATGGTGGCCGAGCGGTTCTAGGCGCTACAGTCTGGAACCGCGCGACCGCTACGGTCGCAGGTTCGAATCCTGCCTCGGGCATGGATGTGTGTGATGTCCTTAGGTTAGTTAGGTTTAAGTAGTTCTAAGTTCTAGGGGACTGATGACCTGAGAAGTTAAGTCCCATAGTGCTCAGAGCCATTTTTTGAACCAGCCTGCGTCTTTGGCGCGGTGCACGCTTCGAACCGCCGTTCATGTGGATGATGGCGTTTGTGGTGATCACTATCGACCTGATGTGGCAAAAAACGTGAATCATCCGACGAGGCGACACTTTTCCATTGATCCGCAATCCAGTCACAATGTTCCCGTGGCCACTGCAACCGTAACTGTCGTTGGGCCTACATGTGAACACATAGGGGTTGCTACTGCGGAGCCCCACGTTCAAAACCAAGTACACTGAAAGTCGTGCTCCGAGACACTTATGCTTGCACGAGCAATGTGCTCTTTCGGCAGAGATACAGATTGCCACCTATCCTACTTTACAGACAAGCCTTCGAATCGCACGAGTCGTGGACGTCCAACAACTCGTCGCACAATGGTAGTTTCACTGTCGTTCTATCACTTTCCACAGATGCTCACTACAATAGTACTTGAACATTCGACCGGATATGCTGTTTTAGAGATACTCGTCCACAGGCTACGGGTGATAACATCACCTTTGTCAAAGTCGCTTATGTCAGTAGATTTACCCATACGCGGCCCGTGAGGTCGCCAGTATGATTCACCATCAGTCTTTGGCCCACTTATACACTTTCCGTACCGTGTCGCGTTCCTGCAACGCCACCAGGCGACATTCAACCTCGCGGTGGGCAGTGGTCATAGTGTCTTGGTTTTCAGTGTATAGTCTATAAACTCGTAAGCGAACGAGCGAGCCCCAGTTTGCCCACCCAGCTATATCACCAGATGCTACTGCAGGTTGTTTCACAAAACTGTACCGGCCTGCCGCGCTTGAGCTTTAAATCTGTAGTGACACAGTGTACAGATACGTCCTGGCAGCGCTTAATTTTATTTCTATTTTTTATTTTTATTTTTAGGTGAAAGCGTTAACAACATACGGAACACAAGAGACGATTACCTTCCTCCGAAAAACAGTATTATAGAGTAAATTATACTAACGTACGAATCGAAATCAAGATTCATATATCCACTACAGACATAGAATCGGACACCTGTTCATCTGAATGCATGGTCTACTATCTGTCTTAAGAGTTGTGCTTACTTTGTGTTTGTGCTAAGTCGAAGAAGTTTTCTTCGAAGGGCTGCGCTGAAACGCAACAATTCTTGTGACACGAGTACCTTTTAAAAACTAAGGAAGAATTTATAATTTCGTATCTGTACAGTGTTAGGCATGATGGATATTTAGTCTCTGGTTGGCTGTCAGAAAGGTTACAGGTTTCTTGGTAATATCTGCGATTATTTATTTTGTATAAAAATGGATTAGACAACTTGAACTATCTTTTGTCATCAGGAAGGAATAACGCGCATAACAGTTTTGGCAATGTTAAATACTGGTTTTGATGAGCCTGCTATGATTAAGACACGGGTTTACAAGAGGCATAAGCGGTTTGAAGAAGGTCGTGAGGGCACTGAAGATGACCACCCACGACGCTCAACACGTCAACCGATGTAATCGTGAAAAAGTGAAAGAAATGACTACGAAAGCTCGCCAAATCTCAGTCAGAGAAGTCGGCGATGATGTTGGCATATCAATTGTCTCATGCCATGACATAGTTCCGGACGTTTCAGATAAATTTGTTCCAAAATTGTTGACTTTTGAACAAAAACAACGGCGGGTGTCAGTTGGTCAGGAATCACTGGATGAAGTTAGCAACGGTATAGAGCTACTGAAACAAGTCAGAATAGGTGACGAAACATGAGATGAGCGATATGACACTGAAACTAAGGCTCAGTCGACGTAGTGGATCGCCAAGACTAAAAAAAAACTCGACAAGTGCTGTCAAAATGTGAAGATTATGCTCTCAGCGTTCTTCGACTTGAACTTCATACTCTACTATGAGTTCTTGCCACAAGGTGAAACCAACAGTAAGGAGTACTAGTGAAAAGTTCAATGTGGTTGGCGTGAAGCAATTTTTTTTAAAAAAAAATCTGGATTTGTGGCTGAGGAATTCTTGGTTTTTGCACAACGATAATGCGCCTATTACGTTTCTTTGCGTTTTCGTGAATTTTTGCCCAAGAACAATATTGTAATGATGCCCTAGCCTCCATATTCAATCATGTGCCTTTCTATTCACTTTAAATGACAGTCTTTTACAAATATAGGTAAGTTTAAAAACGCTTCGCTGAGAGAACTAGAAGCTGCTCCAAAGTTAGAGTTCCAGAAGCTTTCCGGGTTCTTGAAGAAGTGCTGACAAACTGCATCGTATGTAACGCGGAATATTTCGAAGAGAATAACACTGATGTAGACAAGTAAATAAAGCCAGCATTAGATCCAGTGTTCACCACAATAATCCTGTTGCTTTCACTAACACTGACCATGATACCATCAACATAACATTCTCTATAATTAATATTGCCCACCTAAATTTCGTTTATATAAAAGAGTTTTTCACCTTGCTTTCTTCTCTTTCTTGCTTGTAACAAGTATTTGCATCGACAGTCAATTACAACAGTTCTCTCTACCAAAATCCTCCTTTTGAACTTACAGATCTCTTCCAGAGATATCCCATTTCGCGCAGTGTCTTGTGCAAAAAACTTTCTGACAAGAGAAATGGATTCTTTTTGTTTTATTGGACTAAATAATTTGCCGAATGTCGACACTATTTCTTTTATTGGTTTAAAAGTTCTCCATTGCTTACCGAATTACCTATTTTTAAAACTGTCTTTAACGATAGCTTTCTTTCCAAAATTCTTAACACTGTATCTTGGTGATTCCAGTAAACCATGTGATTTACGTTCGCGTTCCTTTCTGCTGCTTCTACTGTGGCATGGCTAACTTTTGTATAAACTGCAGTCCTTTGTTTGAGACTGGCAACATTAACCAACAGTTCGTCTTGTTTCAAGTCTTAAAAGCAGGCGCTAATTACGTTAGAGACGATTGAACGTTGTTTAAATATCTTCAACATTTCGCGGTCCTGTCAGCAACTGTGTAAATATTAATTTTTATTTTAATAATTAACAGCCTCAGTTGCGCCGTTTACCTAGAATTTACCTAGGTTTCAGTCGGGATAACCCAACCTTCTTCAGAATAACAGTAACTACCGTTTGTCCATAGCTTGACGATGTCCACTATGGACAAACGGTAGTTGCTGTTATTCTGAAGATGGTGGGGTTATCCCGACTGAAACCTACGTAAATTCTAGGTAAACGGTGCAACTGAGGCTGTGTCAAGCTATGGACAAACGGTAGTTACTGTTATTCTGAAGAAGGTTGGGTTATCCCGACTGAAACCTAGGTAAATTCTAGGTAAACGGAGCAACTTAGGCTGTTAATTATTAAAATTAAAATTAGAACGTTGTTTACTCCGAAAACGTCTCTTCTTGGTATTGTGCCCTTTTTATTACGATGTCGTGCGCGTACCAATCATTTCTGAGTAACTAAGCATATGACAAAATAACAAGCTAAGCTCTCGAGCAGAATCAACGTAAGTCACCGCACGCTGCGAAACGCTTTCGGACTGGGAAGGGGAAACTGATTTTGGGTGTGCCTGTAGGGCAGTTGTAAGGTCCTTCCCGGGAAGATCATTTCCCCTACTAAGAGCGCCTGTCGCTCATCAGTTTGCTGACTGACTGCACTAAATATTAATTGTCAGTTGCAAAGGAATTAGGAGGGAACTCTTTGTAACATTCAGACCAATTAACAGGGTAATATACCATTATTGGTCACATTTTGGGGTCGTCCACTTGGCAACTGGGATGCCAGAGCTCGTTTCTTATATTTTGTGCTCGGGTGTCATCGTCCAGGCCGGAGCTGGTGGGTCGGTCTTTCCAAAATATGACTTAAGTGGTTTGTGGACGGAGGTTACCAGAGGGCTAGGGAATTTCCCACGACAGTTGGTGTTTCCCAGCTCCTGTCTGAAATAAAATTGCAAAACTTCCTCGCACGAAGTAGCACTAGCTGTTAAGAAGAGCAGGAAACAAGCAATGAAAAAGCACAGATTCTACTTCTGGAGCTGACTGGCTGAAAGGCTAAATCAAAAAGCTCTGTAATACTTTTGGATCGCCCGTACATTGAAAGATTTATTTTTTTTTTTTTTGGTCATCAGTCTACTGACTGGTTTGATGCGGCCCGCCACGAATTCCTTTCCTGTGCTAACCTCTTCATCTCAGAGTAGCACTTGCAACCTACGTCCTCAATTATTTGCTTGACGTATTCCAATCTCTGTCTTCCTCTACAGTTTTTGCCCTCTACAGCTCCCTCTAGTACCATGGAAGTCATTCCCTCATGTCTTAGCAGATGTCCTATCATCCTGTCCCTTCTCCTTATCAGTGTTGTCCACATATTCCTTTCCTCTCCGATTCTGCGTAGAACCTCCTCATTCCTTACCTTATCAGTACACCTAATTTTCAACAATCGTCTATAGCACCACATCTCATATGCTTCGATTCCCTTCTGTTCTGGTTTTCCCACAGTCCATGTTTCACTACCATACAATGCTGTACTCCAGACGTACATCCTCAGAAATTTCTTCCTCAAATTAAGGCCGGTATTTGATATTAGTAGACTTCTCTTGGCCAGAAATGCCTTTTTTGCCATAGCGAGTCTGCTTTTGATGTCCTCCTTGCTCCGTCCGTCATTGGTTATTTTACTGCCTAGGTAGCAGAATTCCTTAACTTCATTGACTTCGTGACCATCAATCCTGATGTTAAGTTTCTCGCTGTTCTCATTTCTACTACTTCTCATTACCTTCGTCTTTCTCCGATTTACTCTCAAACCATACTGTGTGCTCATTAGACTGTTCATTCCGTTCAGCAGATCATTTACTTCTTCTTCACTTTCACTCAAGATAGCAATGTCATCAGCGAATCGTATCATTGATATCCTTTCACCTTGTATTTTAATTCCACTCCTGAACCTTTCTTTTATTTCCATCATTGCTTCCTCGATGTACAGATTGAAGAGTAGGGGCGAAAGGCTACAGCCTTGTCTTACACCCTTCTTAATACGAGCACTTCGTTCTTGATCGTCCACTCTTATTATTCCCTCTTGGTTGTTGTACATATTGTATATGACCCATCTCTACCTATAGCTTACCCCTACTTTTTTCGGAATCTCGAACAGCTTGCACCATTTTATATTGTCGAACGCTTTTTCCAGGTCGATAAATCCTATGAAAGTGTCTTGATTTTTCTTTAGCCTTGCTTCCATTATTAGCCGTAACGTCAGAATTGCCTCTCTCGTCCCTTTACTTTTCCTAAAGCCAAACTGATCGTCACGTAGCGCATTCTCAATTTTCTTTTGCATTCTTCTGTATATTATTTTTGTAAGCAGCTGCGATGCATGAGCTGTTAAGCTGATTGTGCGATAATTCTCGCACTTGTCAGCTCTTGCCGTCTTCGGAATTGTGTGGATGATGCTTTTCCGAAAGTCAGATGGTATGTCGCCAGACTCATATATTCTACACACCAACGTGAATAGTCGTTTCGTTGCCACTTCCCCCAATGATTTATTTATAACTATTTTATTGATCAGCTTAATTAGTTTACCTTTTTATAACCAAGATAGACATTAGTTTTTGAGACTAAAGGACGTAGTGTAGTTCTATATGATGGAATTTAATATACTGTATTTACTCTGAATTGCGCGGGACTCGGGAAATCAAGAAGTCAGCTGGAAGCCCTCATCTCTGTATGAGGCAAGTTGTAGGCTCTCTGGAGTGCAGCTGGCGCTACAAGGTACTTAACGGCTCTGACATCAGTAGTCAGTGTCTTGGCTACCAATAAAATTTTTCCAGTGCGCAATTCTTACTGAAATAATTAAGTGTGTTACTATGTCAAGGTGTGGATTCGGCTTCGGTACTTTTCGGGTTTCTAGGTGAGTGTTATATTATAGGGACTGCGCATATTTTCGATTGGAAAAGGAACGACATCGTAGTGTTCAGCCATTAGTAGTATGGAGGTGGTTCTTAATGAACGTGACAGACTGGAGAGATGAAAGCGGTTCTAGGCGCTTCAGTCTGGAACCGCGCGACCGCTACGGTCGCAGGTTCGAATCCTGCCTCGGGCATGGATGTGTGTGATTTCCTTAGGTTAGTTAGGTTTAAGTAGTTCTAAGTCTAGGGGACTGATGACCTCAGGTGTTAAGTCCCATAGTGCTTAGAGCCATTTCAACCATTTGAATGATAAAATGTGTTGTTTTTGTGTGACCTTTTACTCATTAACTTTAAATTGTTGTACAGTTTGTCTGTGAAGAGCAATTACAGCTGATCTTAGGCTGCTGTTTCTTGATATATAATTATTACATACCATGATACCACCACTGCTTTAACCACCTTAATAGCCAACTTCATTAGCAGCAGGAGATTTTTCGTGGAATTTCAAGAACGGCGCAGTAGATGGAGGCTACAGAGGAATGGACTACCCCAGGGCAGTGTTCTGGCCCCTATACTCTTTAATATGTATACGAACGATCAACCACTCCCGCTGTACACCAGGAGTTTTCTGTATGCGGATGATCCTGCATTGGCCACCCAGGGAAAGGATTTCCATGACGTCGAAAATAAGCTAAGGCACTGGAAGAAGTAGAACGGTTCTACAAAAATAATGACTTAAGGCCTGACCCTACAAAAACGCAATTCTGTTCTTTCCACCTAAGAAACAGACAGGTAAACCAACAACTAAATATATCATGGAATGGCACTCAACTTGAACATTCATTTTCCCCAAAGTATCTTGGGGTGACCTTAGATCGAACACTAACGTTCAAAACAGATTGTCTAAACACCAGAATGAAAGTGTCCGCAAGGAATAATATCATTCGAAAACTAAGGGGATCTAACTGGGGTGCACAGCAGTCACTATTCGAACTTCGGTTCTGGCGTCGTGCTACTCTGCGGGCGGATATGCAGCTCCTGTCTGGCGTAACTCCTGCCATGCTAGGCACGTAGACACCGCTATGAATGAGACGTGCCGCATAATCATCGGGGTGCCTGAGACCCACTAAAGTGGAGCAGCTGTACCATCTAGCAGGTATAGTTCCGCCCGACATCAGGCGTGAAGCAGTTGCTCAAGCAGAAGGACGTAGAGCCGTGACATCTGACACTCACCCATTATTTGGCCATTCGCCAGCACCGTCTCGCTTGAAGTCCAGAAAAAGTTTTGTAAGGGTATATGTAAACAACAATAACACAAACCAAAGGCTAAGCATGTGGAGAAATAGAGATGCTCCTATAGGCTGGAGACAACGTAAAGAAGACGTACCTCCCGGTGATAATGAGAGCTGGTGTACCCGGAAGTCCCTGAACAGATTACGAACTGGTGTTGGGTGGTGCAAAGAAGCTCTTGAAGAATGGGGATAGGCTAGAGAATCCTCAACTTGTAAGTGTTGAGAGGAGCAGACGATGTCTCACCTGCACAGCTGCCGTCTGTGCCAATCATCATGCACCGAAGAAGAGTTGATGCTGGCCAGCTCTAACGCCTTGGACGTTGCCTGCTTCTGGGCGAAGACAGTTTAATTCAATGTCGGTTAGTCTACACTTAAGTGAATTTATGTATGTTCATTTATGTACAATTACATCTAATTGTATGCTAACTGTAATGCTTTGAACGTAGATAACTTTTGGGCAAAAGCAAGTAAAGGGAGAAGACTAATAGGGAAGAGGAGAAGGAGGCACAGAGCATTGCTGTGTTACCATATGTACAAGGGGTCACCGAACGTATTGGCAAAATTCTACGAAAAGCCGACATCAAACCAATTTTCCGAAGCAGAAACAAAATATCAGACATACTCGGTTCTACCAAGGATGCAGTTGACAAACTACACACAGCTGGCGTGTATGAAATTGGTTGTGCGTGTGGATTAGTTTACATAGGTGAGACGGGACGTCCGATCAGCACTAGGCTCTCGGAACATGAAAGATATATCCGCCTGAAACAACACACTAAGTCAGCAGTGGCGGAACACCGGGACGAGTGCGGAAAACCAATATTTTTTCAAGAAGCCCGCGTCCTGGCGAAACAGCCTCTCACTTTCAAAAGAAAGACTAGAGAGGCGATAGAAATAGCCAAAAGACCCGCCAACATGAATAGAGAGGACGGGTACAAGCTTCCGAGGTCTTGGCTGCCTGCAATAGCAGGGCTACGGAGCGGCGGCAGTGCCGTGGCGGCCCATGCGGACACGCGGAGAGCCACAGTAGTGGTCGCGAGCACACAAAGCAATGGCACGCCGCAGCCGGCTTCTGGACAGCATGGAAACAGTGTGACGTCACAGCCATCACCTGTTCGCTATTCGTCCGTCTCCTCCAATGGGGTGGATTAATATAAAGACCAATAGAAAACAGCTATTTCAGCCAATAACAGATAATAAAGGAAACACCAATAAAGCATACCTTTCACCCCTCCTCCTCCTCCTAGTACAGCCAATCAAGTAACGACACGGTTTTCTCGTGCAGCTATTTAAGGAATCCAAGTGTGTTCATTTAGCAGTTAACGTAAGGCCCTGATGAAGGCTAGCTGCAACGCTGGCCGAAACGTTGGCGCAATTTAAAATTATGACGATGCGGTCTGATACCCTGAAGAATTTTATTGAAGAATTATAGATTTCTTTGTCCTTTTTCATGTTAATGTCCATTGTCTACTTATATGTTTTATAACTGTTAATTTCTGTTAATTCCCTTGTAAGTGATGCCTTTGGCACGAATTAAAAAAAATACCACTGTCGTGCCCGCAGTGTCCTCGTGCAAAGTGAGTTATCTCATGAATCCTCTGTCGGCATGTGGCGATGATCGAGCGTTACAAACTGCACTGGAAGACGTGGTCTGCTGTCAGTGTAGCTTTTGTGACATATCTGTCACATATCACTGAGTGATGTTTGATTTTGTTCTTGCTCACTTATTGGTTATTTTTGAGGAGAGTGTAAGGCTTGCTAACTCAGGAAGAAGTCGTCAAATTTTGTTAGGTCCAATGGTCTGGCTGACAACAAGAGCTCAGTCACAGAGGGTCTAGGGAAAGGACTGTATCCCCAGGGTACTGCAGTTCGCCGAAGCGGTTGCAGTAGGCGCCTGCTTCGCGCTTTGGCCGCGAATGCCTTCTTCGAAGGCAGCTGCCGCTATGTCACCCAAGTCCCTAGTGTATAACTGTACGTGATGAATTCACCCGTATGCGGATCTAAGAACGGGAGGCCACGGCACAGCTCAGCCACTTTGGGGAAATTCGTGACCTTTCCCTCCAGATCTTGTTATCAAATCAAATGTGTCTTGCTCGCCACCGTGCTTAGGCTCGAAGGACTCGACCAATCAGTGAAACGTGGCTAGCAGTTGATTCTGCAAGACTAGAATGGTACATTTCTGCAGGGTTCCCCTGTATTCACATAAATAAAGTGAAATTCTCGCTGGTTACTGTAACGACGGCTGGGTGTTTGCCGCTCATGTAGAATTTGTCTAAAAGTGAGAAGCTTGGCATAGAGGAGAATAATTTTGGGCACTTGCCGTTCTGCCTTGAAGAGAGAGAGAGTGAGAGAGAGAGAGAGAGAGAGAGAGAGAGAGAGATAGACTTGCGGTTCTGCAGTGGAGAGAAAGAGAGAGAGAGGAGAGAGAGAGAGGAGAGAGAGAGAGAGAGAGAGAGAGGAGAGAGAAAGAGAGAGAGAGAGAGAGCGAGAGGTTTCTGTTCCTGGCGACCATTAGATCACCGTTTGCTGAGTTTGGAGTAAGTGTTGCAGTTCATTTTTGCCGTATCCACTTTTTAAGGAGCTCACAATTTGCAGGATTTGCTACACACCTTGTGTTGCCAGATTAATTATATTGTTTCATGGACCATGGACTGGAGTACATTACATTTGTGAGCTGCACATATTAAGAAATCTTCTAGCATTTTCCAAGCAGTCTTCCACATACATGAGGAACCTCCTCCACCTCTCCCCCCCCCCCCCCCCCCCTAGCGTTATCCAGACATTCATGCCTGAATTGAGCTTATCGACCAAGGTAGCGCAGTGGCTAGCACACTCAATTCGCATTTGGAAGGACGACAATTCAAGCCCGCGGCCGGCCTGTGAGACCTTTTTTTTCTGATTTCCCTAAATCGCTTAAGGCAAATGCCGGGATGGTTCCTTTGAAAGGGCACAGACATTCTCCGTCCTTTCCTAATTCGAGCTTCTGAGATGTCTCGAATGACCTCGTTATCGACGGGACGTTAAACACTAATCTCTTTCTCCCTCCAGACTGAGCTTCTAGAGAGCTTAGTGTTTCAGTGTTTTAGGTGACTTTGTGTTCGCTGTGTTGGGGCAGTTTCACAGTCAGCATTGCGAATCTTTACATTAATTTCGTTGGAAAATTATTCTCTATTAATTTAGTGAGATATGTGTAGAGACATCAGTATAAATAAATGACTTATCAAAATCAGTGTTGATTTGCGTCTCAGAACAAAACTACCGTCCTACAACTGATCGTGGTTACATGATTACTGGATATCTTTGACCACTTAAGTAAGCCCAGAGTGCGCTGTAAGGAATACTCTATGAACAACGCAGACCTCTGCCAAAAGTCATTCTCATATTAGTGAAAGTCCGCCTATCCGGCAAATAGGCTACCAGCCTACCACAAGCCTTTCTACTAACGCCATGTCGGCTGCTTGCGAGTGGACGTCGCTACTTATTTGATCAAGCAGACTCTCTTACGCCCTCACGAGGCTCAGTCCTCGAAGGTGTCATCATAGGAAAATCTCAGCTGGTCGCAGGGAGTTAGACCTATGACATCCACGTTAACAGCCTGTAATGTTAGCTACTACACCGCTGAGGCAGCACCTATCCGCTAACAGATGCGAATAGAGGAAATCTTTTCTCCATTTATCTTTGCAACTAGCTCGGAGAACCTACGGAAGCGTCTGCTGCTTGTTCCCCTGAAAGAAGAAAAACAAAATCTCAACCAAACTACGGCGGTCTTTCTCGATGTGCATAATACACAGACTTCTTCTGGAAGTTTTAAAACTATTCTGTTCTATTCTATCGCTTGCGCCTTGTCCCGCGGTTACGCAGGGTCGACCGTGGTAAATCGGATTTGGCATGTTAATTGTAAGGGGTGGCCGGATGCCCTTCCTGCCGCCACCCCGTACCCCCCAGGACGAAATTAGTGTACTCCAACTGTCTGTGTCTAGTGGAATCTATGAAATAGTGTGAATGTGTTCAGATGTCTGCGAGCTGTATAACTGAGGCGGAACGTGGGGACCAGCCTGGTATTCATCTAGCGGGATGTGGAAAAGCGCCTAAAAACCACATCTAAGCTGGCCGGCACACCGGCTCTCGTCGTCAATCCGCCGGGCGGATTCGATCTGAGGCCGGCGCGCCTACCCGAGTCCAGGAAGCAGCGCGTTAGCGCTCTCGGCTACCCTGGCGGGTCGTAAGTTTTAAGACTGCTTCTGCACAATTAATTGCAGTGAGAAACGGTCTCTCTTAAACTCGGAAGTATGCCTTAAAATCTCAAGATTCTTTCATAGGGCCATATCCGAGTCTTCCTCAAAACACTAGTCCAATACACGGTCTGTACAGGGTTCGATGCCGGCTGGAAGCCCTTCTCTTATCCGTTTCTACAACAAACAAGAGAATTTTAACTGGTCGTGATAAAATGAGACATAGTTCAAAGAATTTCTGTAGGTCTTTACCGTCCTTCGTCGTCTTACTAGATATCCATGCCTTCTGCCAATTTCCATCCATGGGGATCTTTAGCAACGTGCATTTCGTCTACTTGTCTTGCATTAAGTGCTTTTTTCTTCGAATCTTGCAAAATATATCGTGAGTCTGTCCTCAAACCATTTACTTCTCCCAGAACCCTTTCAGTTGTTTGTCTTCCTGTCTCACCTAGCAATTCCCATCATGCATCGCTACACTGCTTGGTTGATAGTTCCTATTTTGTAACGGTTATTGATTTATAATCCATATCTCACTATCATGTCAAAAAGTGTTGTAAGCTTTCCTATTGAGAAAAATTTGAAGCTTACTTTTGAAGAGTATCTAGTTTAGCAAACGGCCGTATATTGTTTCGCTCTTGTGTTTATTTCTTTTCCTGGCCATCCTGCTACTGTCACCAGCTTCTAACACTTCACTTGAAGATGTTGACTACGAAACTCATTGAAACGTTGCGACAAAACGATACCACCACTCGGCTGATTACCCATGAAGATTTCATCAGATTGTAACGCTTCTCACCACCTGCCTCCCCTTCCCCCTTCCGGTATATTTAGAATATGAATTTAGTGGTCGCCATTTTTGATAAAGAATCTTGGAAATCATTTATTTGGGGGTACAGACGTTACACAGAGGCGAACGAGAGAGGATTAAGATCTACGACCATATGACTATTACCAATATCCCCTGTACCACGTCGGTCTTTTACTGCCGTTTGACGTATTGTTCATCGTAATAAAGAGGTAATAGAATGTCCTCAGTTATATTTAACAATTAACCTGACGTACGTGTAATTAAAGTCAATTTCTTAGACAATAATTTTAACAAAACAATACTTCAACTTGCCCCTAATCTCGCCATTGTCTTCAAAAAATTATTATTTTTTTCTCTAATTGGGTGTCATTCCCCATGAGAATTGCAAACATTTCTGTTTGATGACTGGCACTTGAAGTTCTGTCATTACTACAATGGAATGAATTCAAATAACTTCGCTGTCTCTTACCAGTCTATGATTTAGTCATTAGGAGTGAAAGCGCTTTTCAGACATTCATAATTAACTGTTCCTATTGCGCTATAGATAGCGACTGCTGTTGTCCGGCCCCGGTAGCTGAATGGTCAGCGTGACGGCTGTGCCCAGGTTCGATTCCCGGCTGGGTCATCACCCTATCATCCTCATGACTGCAGGTCGCCGAAGTGGCCTCAAATTGAAAGACCGGCACCCGGCGAACGGTCTTCCCGACGGGGGGCTCTAGCCATACGATTAAATAAATAGTGACAGCTATGTCGGAACGGTAGTCACTATAGAACCTTGTAACAGTCAGTAGAAGAGACGCGGCTGTGGTAACTGCAGGAACTGTGTTCCATAGCGTCATCGGAGAATCTATGGTGGAGCTGCTGTGGAATTGAGCGAGTGTCGGCGGATCTTCGTCTTTCGTTCATGTTAGCGGAAGGATCTCCATCTGTACATATACTTAGAAGAAGCGAAGTATTTCACGGTCGACAGCGATCTTTTTGGTAGCTGGCTACACTGTTGGCGGATGGAGATGAATCCCTGACGGACGTGCTGCGGAAGCAGAAGGTAGTCCCGGTTGGCAAGGCTGCTGTACGGAAGTGAGAGGGTGTATGACGAATGGTGTGCCTATGTGATTGTCGTCACTCGTGGTGCTTCTGTGTACCTCTTGAGCTACATACACAGCACTGTAATTGATTTTGAGTTGTGCTGATAAACAAGCTGTATTAAACTTCCATTCACTCTCGAAGTTCGTCTGTGTTGGAGGCAATATGTCATCATCGGCAAAAGGAATGTAATCGAGATGTGTTGCAATAATATGTGTTTCTTGTTCTTTTTCCTATACCAAGAATCTGAAACGTCCTCCGGGTCTGCTGACAATTGTTAAAGTGATAAGAAATCTCCTTGCATCACTTCTCTCTCAAGCCTCGGTTTTACACTTCCCTGAATTTAGTAAAAGTGTAACACTGATGTAAATGTTCTTTAGTATACTAATGCATACCGAATCAAACCTTTTTACCAAATCCTGTCAGTACCAACTCAAAGCATATCTTGAATCCTATGAATCCCATCACACTGGTAATCATACTTATTATTCTGTTCTATAAATTATTTCTTGTTCATTTCAAACTCCAAACTTTTTTACTTCATTTCAATACATAGACTTTCCATTGCTGTTGGAAACGATTAAAGAGAATATGTTGTACATTTCAGAGAGAAGACTGATAAGCCTATAATTTTTTATGTTAAAATAAATTACTGGACTGCAGTTCGGAGGCTATAACTAGCTGGGCAAGTCACCTCAAACGTCAAAGGCAGGCAACAACATAATAACACCTTCAGTAGGACGGTTATAAATTTCCACCATTTGATCGTTAACTGTTCAATCAGATTTCGACTTTATAGCTACTCTTAAGTGCATGCCGAAATGTTTAAATTTGTCTGACCTATCTTGACATGTCATCGTAGGAAAAACATGTCTGTTCTTGTACGCCATATCGAAGATACATACTATGGCCGAGATTGTGCACGGTGGCAAACCATTAACACACATTGCAGCGCATTTAACAGCCAATACATTCCTGAGCCCTGCATTCGTCACTTCTGTTCAACTGACGTTAATGTTACAGGAATATACACTACTCGCCATTAAAATTGCTACACCAAGAAGAAATGCAGTTGATAGACGGGTACCCATTGGACAAATATATTATACTAGAACTGACATGTGATTACATTTTCACGCAGATTGGGTGCATAGATATTGAGAAATCAGTACCCAGAACAATCACCTCTGGCCGTAATAACGGCCTTGATACGCCTGGGCATTGAGTCAAACAGAGCTTGGGTGGCGTGTACAGGTACAGCTGCACATGCAGCTTCAACACGATACCACAGTTCATCAAGAGTCGTGACTGGCGTATTGTGACGAGCCAGTTGCTCGGGCACCATTGACCAGACGTTTCCAATTGGTGAGAGATCTGGAGAATGTGCTGGCCAGGGCAGCAGTCGAACATTTTCTGTATCCAGAAAGGCCCGTACAGGACCTGCAACATGCGATCGTGCATTATCCTGCTGAAATGTAGGGTTTCGCAAGGATCGAATGAAGGGTAGAGCCACGGATCGTAACACATCTGAAATGTAACGTCCACTGTTCAAAGTACCGACAATGCGAACAAGAGGTGACCGAGACGTGTAACCAATGGCACCCCTTATCATCACGCCTGTTGATACGCCAGTATGGCGATGACGAATACACGCTTCCAATGTGCGTTAACCGCGATGTCGCCAAACACGGATGCGACCATCATGATGCTGTAAACAGAACCTGTATTCTTCCGAAAAAAATGACGTTTTGCCATTCGTGCACCCAGCTTCGTCGTTGAGTACACCATCGCAGGCGCTCCTGTCTGTGATGCAGCGTCAAGGGTAACCGCAGCCATGGTCTCCGAGCTGATAGTCCATGCTGCTGCAAACGTCGTCGAACTGTTCGTGCAGATGGTTGTTGTCTTGAAAACGTCCCCATGTGTTGACTCAGGGACCGAGACGAGGTGGCAGGATCCGTTACAGCCATGCGGATAAGATGCCTGTCATCTCGACTGCTAGTGATACGAGGCCGTTGGGATCCAGCAACGCGTTCCATATTACCCTCCTGAACCCACTGATTCCATATTCTGCTAACAGTCATTGGATCTCGACCAACCGACCAACACGAGCAGCAATGTCGCGATACGATAAACCGCAATCGCGATAGGCTACAATCCGACCGTTATCATGGTCGGAAACGTGATGGTATGCATTTCTCCTCCTTACACGAGGCATCACAACAACGTTTCACCAGGCAACGCCGGTCAACTGCTGTTTGTGTATGAGAAATCGGTTGCGACTTTCCTCATGTCAGCACGTTGTAGGTGTCGCCACCGGCGCCAATCTTGTGTGAATGCTCTGAAAAGCTAATCATCTGCGTATCACAGCATGTTCTTCCTGTCGCTTAAATTTCGCGTGTGTAGCGCGTCATCTTCGTGGTGTTACAATTTTAATGGCCAGTTGTGTATTAGCTGTTAAATACGTCAATGTTTTAACAGTTTTCCAATGTGCGTTATGTCAGCCATATTATGTATCATCGATATATTCTCATATCTTGTAATAAGACAACTGATCTACAAAAACAGAAATATGTTTTTTCGTTGATGACAAGTCACAGGCACGTCAGATATATTTTAACATTTCAACAAGCACTTGAGAATTGCTATTGAGCCGAAATCATGGTTGTGTAAAATAAATGAACAATTACTGGTCAAGTAATGGAAATTTGATTTAGAAAATGCTATATGACTGCGGTCCTCTACAAAGGAAAGTTCAGTAGGACCATACCCAGTAAAGCACGGAGTTCTATAAACCAACCTTCCGACTCATGATAGCTTTACATGACTCCCAGTGAATGAGGAGCGTTACAAAACTGTTGTAGTTTTCGAAGACATTCTGTGAACAATTTGACAACTTCCACTTGTATCACTCTCCTTGCCGCTGTTCGACGCACCTACTTCTTTACTGCCTCGGTGGTCACCTTTGTTTCAGATCCGCGACCCTTGTCGCAGGGTGTACGGAGGTCGCTGAGGGGTCGGCAGCGACAGCCGGACCAGCCGGCCGGTCGTCAGATGGCGAAGACTGCCGGAGCGGCGTAATCCGGGGCGACGCCATACATCACGGCGCGGCGTGGCCAGGCGCGGCCGGCCGGGTCAGATGTCAGCGCCTGCGGGTAGGCACACCCGGGCAACGCCGCATTAATCACACGCGGTCGCCGGCCACCGGCCGCCACCTGCCGGTCGCTCTCGCCGCCCCATCAGCCTGTCTCCGCACGGTCTCACATACTGTACTAGGAACGGCAGTTGTCGCTGAAACAAAGAGTTTTCGGTTATGCTGGTTTTCTTTCAATACCAGTTTAGCCTGGCCGTTAAAACAGTTTAAAATAACCGATTTTCGGGTCGTTATTTCTACAGGGTGAAAAGTATTTAAACCGACAAACTGTGGGTGGTTGTAGGGGACATCAAAACAAATATTTTTCCCTAATGTCATTTTTTCTTACGAGGATTATTTAAACCGGTGGAGGCCGTATTACGCTCTTCAGTTATTAGAGGCCGTATTACGCTCTCCAGTTGTAGGCAACTGCTGTCCACCAATGTAGTAGTGCATTGTCTCTCTTTACTAATGGAGCGATACACCTGGAGTGAGTACACTGACACGCTTGGTGCGTACTACGTAGAGCACCACAACGGACGAGCTGCACTGCGGGTTACCAACAGCAATATCCTAATCGCCGTATCACGCGTCATGCGACCTTTGCTGTTGTGTACCAACGTCTGCGTGAGATCGGGTCATTTAACAGATTACCTGGACAGAGACGCCGTCGCACGGTAAGAACGCTACAATTTGAGGAAGCTGTCTTGCAGCATGTGGAGACGGGATCCTTCAATCAGCACTCGTGCAATTGCACGTAACATGGGGACGAATCAGACGAATGTAAGAACAGTCCTTCGAGAGCAATTGTTACGTCCATTTCACTTACAGCGTGTCCACAACCTGGAACCAGTTGATTATCCATCCAGACCACAGAGCAAACTTTTCGCAGGTACCTGGGACACTGTGAATTGCAGCCTACATTTCCATCCTATGTGTTGTTTACCGTTGAAGCAACGTTCGGGCGTGGTGGAGTCTTCAACACGCACAATTCACATGTTTGGAGTGAGGATAACCCACATGCCACAGTTACTAGCGCTCATCAAGTGCGGTTCTTCGTTAATGTGTGGGCCGGTGTTGTTGGGGACTGTCTAAATGGGCCGTGTCTGCTACTTAGGCCATTAAATGGCAGGCACTATAACAATTTTCTCGCCAGAGCATTGCCAGAATTGCTGGAAAAGTCCCGCTCACTACGAGACAACGCATGTGGTTCCAACATGACGGGGCGCCGGCACATTTCAGTCGTCGTGTGCGTCTATTCCTGGACCGACGGTTCCCAGAAACGTGGATTGGCAGAGGTGATCCTGTACCATGGCCTGCTCGATCCCCAGATATCTCCCCTCTGGACTTTTTCATTGGGTTAATTAATATGTCGCCAAAGAAATCTTCCTCTACCGGTTTAAATACTCCTCGTAGGAAAAACTGACATTGGGGAAAAATATTTGTTTTGATGTCCCCTACAACCTCTCAGAGTTTGTCGGTTTAAATACTTTTCACCCTGTATAACGTCCTATAACAAAAATAGATGTCGAACAAAGACTGAAAAATAGTGAGTCCCTCAGTCGAGGTATCGAGGTATGATACATAGAATCAAAATATTAAAATGAAATGGAGAAATAAAAGAAAACTTTGTCTGTCCACTGCTTACTGCTTTTCTCGAAAGCGGTAAGTTGCTGAATACTACAAAAATCACCAGTATTCTCCTATTGACTCTAACTGTTTGAAACTCTGCTGAAATAATATGTTGTAATCGAGTATCATACCAGTGTTTGAGCACTACGAATAGTCAGCGCTAAAAGGGTGAAAAGTGAAATTGAAGGACTCTATTTTTCATGTTAATTTTTCCGTTCTGAAGGATACAAGCAGATAAAGGTATATTATGTAGACACAGACAGCAGATAATGTACATTTTATTTTTATTGCAACTATGAAAGAATCTAAAGTTTTAAGTTTTCTCTTTACATGACGTCGCAAGTGTGTTGTGGTTTGTTATGTTTTTAATATTTAAGCAAATGGGGCATTATACTTCATTGATAACAAGCTTTGTAAAATAATTACACATTGGGTATGGTGGCATTATGTGATACAACCGTTAAGCGATGACGACAGCAGAAAGTTACCATACAGATCAGATATGGCTAGTTTTATACCCTGCATGTACACGCATACCATCTAAGAGGCCACAACACAACGTAACAGGCACAGTATTGTCTCGGGGGTGCTATACCATTTCTTACGCCATGTGTTTGTTGCTCGTTTCTTTCGGCTCTGTTATTCAAAGAGCACTGTTCGCTTTTCCCATTTCCTGTAATAACACAATATTTCCAGTCAATGGAAATTTCACGAACAAGAATTACTCATTTCTTTAAAAAGATTTATTTGAAACCAAAAATTTTAGCACAGCTACTATGGGAAATTGATATTTCGGTTTTCCCCCCGGTTATTAATAAAAAATAAAAAACACCAGTTATAACCTAGAATAAATAAATATCGAAAAATACCTGTTATTGAGAACTAAATCACCGGTACAGGTTTTAACTGGTCGGTTTTTCCCATTCCTATACTTTACTAACACTACAGAATCTATCCAAGTATGTTGCAGCCTCTGGATGAAAACACTGGCAACTACGGTTATTTTAACCCCTGAAATGAGTATTTTTCGTGGGCGCTCCTCTGCTTCAGTGGGTAGTTTCCCCTGCCACTGTAGCACCAATTGCCCTGCTCACATGTTGGTTTTTAGCGTATGGAACAAAACTAAAATGGATTAAGACCGAATAAAATGTTTTAAAGTAGAGTTTTAAAAGTTATTTTCACTCTTCGACGTTACCACACGTAGTTTTTTGTGAGAAGTATTTTAAAACATAACGCTGCTCAGTGAACAACTTAACCTTCTGCACATTAGTAAATTGTCTCATTTCGAACGGTGCCTCTCGTTCGTACCCCACGCCCCCTTTTTGGTAATTTCTGCATTACCCTCGGCAAACTTCCGTTTTGTGGGGGAGGATGCAGCTGTTTCCTTAAATTCGTCCAATTTTCTTTATTCTTCGCCATATTTTTTGTACAGAACTTATGTACTGATCCATAAAAAGTGCAATAAATGACGGATAATCTTTTGATATTTTTTTCAGGCAGCTACTGGGCACTTGGTGGTTTCTAACTTGGTATTGCTCCTATTCTCGCTTCCCACATTCTCGTTGTAAACCACGACAACATTTGACTTTTGAACAATGCTCTTCTTTGAATTTACTTCTTGAAATATTTCGCTATGAAACGTGCCGACCATCACGATGTCTCTTTTCTCTTTCCATTTAATCGAGACGCGCTTGTGTTTGTACGCCTTTACCTACCCGTTATTTTTTAGTTTTGAATTTTTCATCAATCCAGGGAACTTCTTTCCTTTTAGGCGCATTGCGACGATAACGTCAGTGTTCTTACTCGCTACTTCGTCAACCAAATCTAGGATACGTACTAGTTCTCGAGGTAAATACAGCAACATTTCCCGACTAAATAGTGAGCAAGCTCCAAAACAGTTCGAGAACTTGTTGTCAGCATAGAGTGCCGAAATTCATGTGCTTATCAGTATGAACACAGAAAAACATTGTAACTGACAGAAAATATATTATCTTGACTGACGAGCCGGCCGAAGTGGCCGTGCGGTTAAAGGCGCTGCAGTCTGGAACCGCAAGACCGCTGCGGTCGCAGGTTCGAATCCTGCCTCGGGCATGGATGTTTGTGATGTCCTTAGGTTAGTTAGGTTTAACTAGTTCTAAGTTCTAGGGGACTAATGACCTCAGCAGTTGAGTCCCATAGTGCTCAGAGCCATTTGAACCATTTTTTTGACTGACGAGTGGTACCATCTAGTGGGAGAAGCATTGACTAACTCCATTACAACACATCCCGTCCTTTAATTCGCAATTCCCATTAGCTACAAGCCACAGAATGCTGCAGATGGATCTATCCGTCGAAGCAATAACAAAGAGCAGGTAGTGATGTCCACTTAAGGGCTTAATTCTAATCTTACTAAGAACACAGCGACTAGCCCGATCACTGCTTCCGGGAGATAGATCATCGAGAATTCTGCTGTTTATTCACACATACAGAGGATAATGCCACGTTCCACATGTGTGGCGCAGTCGGAACGTTGACGGCAAAAAAATGGTTCAAATGGCTCTGAGCACTATGGGACTTAACTGCAGTGGTCATCAGTCCCCTAGAACTTAGAACTACTTAAACCTAACTAACCTAAGGACATCACACAACACCCAGTCATCACGAGGCAGAGAAAATCCCTGACCCCGCCGGGAATGGAGCGTTGACGGCACTGTGGGCTGAGGTCTGCTAACATTCCTTTAATAGAGTGAGAGGGGGCAAGTCTCCTAGGATTTTTAGCAGAGACGATGTTGAAACGGAGAGGAGACATTTGTAGAAAGTGAATAAGGGTCCAAACAATTCATGGAGAAACCTTCAGCTGTCATTTATTTTGCACAATTCACTACAATTTTCGGTCAATGACCATTTTCAAGTTTAGTCTAAATGGGATAACTCAAACAATTAGAGATTACAAGGAAATATGAGATTAAACAGCATTTCATTTACTGGCACAAACGCTAGGGAAGTTATACCGTAATTTGAATAAAAGTAATTTGCCCTCTTAAGCTCGCCATAGTACGTAACTAATTTCTCAGAATAATAACTGTGTACGATAATTTCCGTCAACAGCAAGTCCAATCGACAGCTAGTTACAATCTGACGGCTGTAACTAGGCCAAACAGTCAAAGACAACGCCGTGTCAGATATAGAACTATAGTACATGCTAGCAATTGCAGTATCAGTTAACTAAGAGTTACATTATAATCTTTGATTCCAAGTGAACATCGTACATTACTGAGCTAGATTGTGAAATTCCGTCTATACAAATACAATACATGAAGAAATACCGCACTGGCGTCCTTTGTCCTGACTGCCGAAAGCAAATCAGCTTAAACCACAGGAAACCATTTAATGACATCAGTACACCAGGTAAAACCACACTGGCGAAATTTTGTATATTACAAAACATCGTAATTAAGGAAAACTAAGTCAACAATATGTACAACTGGCTTAGGATGTTGTTATGTTAACGGATAAAAATCAAAATAGCATGTACTATTAAGTAAAATTTCATGTACAGTGTGAATAAAGAGAAAGCCAACCTCATGCAGTATGCTGTACGAAAATATGTTATAACAGTAACATTGAGAGTAAAACTTTATTACACTTTTAACTTCACACATCCAGTGGAAGATGTGTGTGGGGGGGGGGGGGGGGGGTTGGGGGGGGGGGGTTGGTGGTGGCGGTTTGGGGGGTGGGAAGGACATTTATGAACAGTAGAAATTTTTTGATGAAGTATGTGAATTCAGAGATTAAAACCTTGTCACACTATTAATTGCACATGCCCAACGGATGATACGAGTGGCAGGTGGTAATTGTGAGATGGGGATACCATTCTAAACAATAGCATTTTTTGATGAATGCGAGTACATAACTCACTATAGGGAAAGAAGGAGGAAACAGTCCTAACTTTTTGTTTCCTAAAGAGGGGATTGGATGTAAGGGGGACTATCAGCTGATAGAACAATGGCGATAAGCAATCGAATAGACTTCCAGGTTAAATAGTGAGATAAATGACATGCGACGACTCATACTGATTGGCGGCACAGAGGAACAACATACGCAGGAAGTTAGATCCACACGGTGATATCGATGTATCACTACGAGCTGCACCGTTTCGACGTATTTGTGAGTTTATGATAGAAAGTGCCGGATTCCATGATTTGTCCAAGCTGAAGCTGCTATCTCTATTGATTAAATTCGTCGCAAACCGAATTTCGGTTGCTTCTTTCACTATTGAGTACCAGAAAGATGAAGTCAAGGTTAAAATTTCGATGTTATCGTACACCATAGAGTGCCAAGTGTCAGTTCAGTGCTCTGCCAGCGCCGATTTAATAGGCTGAAAACAGTCGGGAGTACCTTCATTGCTCTGTGCATCTCTCATTGACCGTACGTGTCGTCTGTCCTATTTATAAACGGCCATACTCACAGGGGATCTTGTAGGTCCCAGGCTTGCGAAGCATAGAATCACCTTTAACGGAACCTCGGAGTGTTCCTGCCTTTGGTGGAGGGCGAAAAACCACTTTGACTTTGTGTTTGTTAAGGATCCGCTGGACGAATGTCCGGAGAAAAGTGTCGCTGTAGGGGCCATTTTAATTTAAAATTACCGCCCTTGATAGAGACTTACGAGAAACCGTTTCGTTGAAGCCACAGAGAACAGACAACGGTTTTCGTCCTATAACTTTTCAGATACTGTAGTTAAAGGAGATGATGTTGGATCGTGAGTGAGACGATTCATGAATAGATAGTCGTCAAATTTCCCTAGAAATAGACATTTCTAAGACTACGAATAAAACAGCAGCTACACTTCTGTGATCAAGAAAACGCGCAAGCAGTGAGGCCAAATGATTTTTCATGTGTAAGTCAATTCTGTCAATGTGTAAGTAGGCTGTTTAGGTTTTTTTATTGGTAACGCCACCTCTGTATGAAAATCACTGGCTGTGCTGTGTGCAGTCTGTGGCTAGTTTGCATTGTTGTCTGCCATTGTAGTGTTGGGCAGCGGCAGCTGGATGTGGACAGCGCGTAGCGTTGCGCAGTTGGAGGTGAGCCGCCAGCAGTGGTGGATGTGGGGAGAGAGATGGCGGAGTTTTGAAATTTGTCATGAATTGCTATATTTATATATGATGATATCAAGGTAAATACATTGTTTGTTCTCTATTAATATCTTTCATTTGCTAACTATCCCTATCAGTAGTTAGTGCCTTCCATAGTTTGAATCTTTTATTTAGCTGGCAGTAGTGGCGCTCGCTGTATTGCAGTAGCTTGAGCAGCGAAGATTTTTGTGAGGTAAGTGATTTGTGAAAGGTATAGTTTAATGTTAGTCAGGGCCATTCTTTTGCAGGGAATTTTGAAAGTCAGATTGCGTTGCGCTAACAAAATATTGTGTGTCAGTTTAAGCACAGTCGTGTATAATTGTTTAAAGGGGACGTTTCATATGTCGACCCTTTGCCGAGGATACCTCACTGGAATCTTCTGATTTTTTTCTTGTAGTTTGTGTAATTAGTGTAGATTTTGTTCATTGCTAGCGCGTAATTATAGAGAGAATTTCCTTTGTAGTTGCAGTCTTTCATTGTTGTACAGTAAAACAGTTGTGGCATGCATGTAGATTTGCACCAAATATTTCGCAGCTGCGCTTGCAATTAACTAGATATTATTTTCAGTGCTATGTTAATGTGTTCTCTTATTTTTGATCTTCAAATTGTGTTTTTCTGTGTTGTCGTGTGAAATACTGTGACAATAATGGCGTGTGAAAAACGTAATACTAGGCTCCAAAGTAAACTGAGAAATGACAGTGAAGACGAAGGCAGTGTGTTAGCGCCGCAGAGTAATGAATTAACTAATGTTCAAAGTAGTAATTTGGTAATTGCGCATAGGGAAATGGAGCGGGCGGCAAACAATGGTGTAGACAGTGAAACAGGTAGTCAACAGGGAAGCGTTATCGATCGATTGGTCGGCAACAGCTCGCCTCAGGAATCGGGAATGACAGAACACAATATTGCAAATACTGCAGACTCAGGTTTTGGGTTCTCACCGTTTTCTCAAATGAGTCAAGACACATTTTCCGCTTGTCAAAATGTGAATGTTGCCGGTGCAAATTCACTGCCGAAAAGCACTGAGGAACATGTTTCAGACACCAGTGCATTGTTATTACAGTTAATGCAACAAATGGGACAAAAGCTTGAAAAGTTAGACACAATGGAACAACACCAGAAACAAACACAGCAACAGTTAGACACAGTGGAACAAAATCTTAAAAAGTTAGACACAATGGAACAAAATCAGAGACAAACACAGCAACAGCTTCAAAAGTTAGACTCATTGGAACAAACTCTTGAACAAATACGTGAAGATTTAACTACTGAGTTACATAACATTGAATCGAAATGTCAAAAAGTCTGTAATGACGTAAAAACTCAAATTTGTGAGCATTTTCAACCTATTTTTTCGCGGCATGAAAATGCATTACAGAATCACGAAGCAGCCATAAAACAACTGCAAACTATTGTTCATGAAAATCATGAGACCTTGCAAGCTAAATTTGACTCAGTTGCATCTACCGATTCGGTTACGCAACTTGCAAAAACTCAGGAAAACTTTAAGGACACAGTAGATACTCTGAAACTTGGTTCAGAAAAACACACTGAGGAAATAAGTACACTATCGGAGAAAGTAGCCGAACTTTTGGATCAGTTCACTAATTTATCTACGAAGGTAGATGATAATCTGATTGACGCAAGACCGGTAGTCTTTAATGACACAGAAGAGTATGAACAAATTAGGAAATTCAAACAAAATCAGAATCAAATTAATACGCAACACCAAAGAGAAATCCGAGAAGTACAAGATCAGCTGACACAGGTAATACAAGAATTACGTATTTCAGAGGACACTCGCGCTCCAACACGGGAAGAGGGACTTAGAAACACGGAAAAGCCGCAAAATAATAACACAGGGCATTTCGGAAGTTATGAAAGAAACTGGCAATGTGCACCGAATTCCGAGATGGAACGGCCGATACGACCTAACAATGACCGATATGCGACTCGCCGACATGATGATTTTGACTATAAGCTGTTCATTACTACACGTAAATTCAAAACATTTAAGAATTCAGGCAACGACATTCATCCACAAGCATGGCTCCATCAATTCTCTCATTGTTTTCCTCCCAACTGGTCGTTAGAAAACAGATTAGAATTTATGTGTGGCTACTTAGAGAATGAATCAGCTGTAAGAATGCGATCGGTCATTCACGATTGCCACAGTGAAGGAGAATTTTACCATGCCTTCCTCTCAGCATATTGGTCTCAAGCCACACAAGACCGAGTAAAACATGGTATCATAATGATGAAACATTTCGAACAATCTGAATTCTCCAGTCTTGTGAAATATTTTGAAGACATGTTGCACAAGAATCAGTACCTGTCAAACCCATACAGCCCCTCAGAACTCATCCGCATTTGCTTAATCAAATTACCTGAACATTTACGACATATTATTTTGGCAGGACGTTGCAAAGACGACATTGAAGCTTTTCAGGGACTGTTACAAGAACTGGAAAGTGACACTGACAATCGCAGAACGAAGGAACACAACAATTACAGATCACATCAGTCGCAATTCCGCGATGAAAGAAATAATAACTGGACGCGACAAGGCTATTCTTACAACGCAAATCGTGACCAAAATAGACACCACCCGTACGACAACCGTTGGCAGAGTAATAATAGTTACAGAGAAAGATCGCATTTCCGTAGTAATGACTATCACAGAGACAATCAGAGAAACAGACAATATGGGAACCAAAACAAGTATTATCAAGGAAGGCAGAATAACTTCAGACGCAACAGTTCGGCGCAGAGTTACGATTCAGGGAGAAATTCTCCACCACATGACCGACAAACAAGAAACTATGTAAACTACCGACAAAACGACAGACGTGAATTTCACCAGAACTGGCGGGATTCTAACAGAGCTGGGCCCTCTCGGCAAGGCGAATTTGTAGAAGTTAGGTCTCCTAATCCCAATAACAACGCGCGCCAACAAAGAGACAGACAATGACTCGCGCCGCAGGCACCCACGTGCGCCGGCTGGCTCAGAGAAAAATAACATAGACGCTAACCTTGAGAAAAATTCCAGTATTCTTTGCCGACGTATACCGCATGACAATTGCATTCAAGTTCAAACTCTGAGTACTATGAAGAGTAAAGGTTTACACCAGGTTTCACATGTAAAACCATTTATTGAAAGATAACCTGCTTTTTAACTTAGTCTTTGTCATAAAATTTTTCGCTTCACATTACTAATATGCTTTGTCAGACTTAGAATCTGTTAACATACAACAATGTTTGAAGTTAAATATCCAATCAAGAACCAAGAGAACTTATTTAAACAGAAATGACGAATGCATTGTTATAGTGAACAGACGACACAGTGTTGTATTTGTACATTCTTGCTTGTTAGTTGCACGATTACATAACGACTATCAGGCTTACATACTTAGAACCTATACTGGTACTGCTAATGAGATTTTAATGCAACATTTTGGTTTACTTGAAAATACATTCTGGGTTTAAAGTACTTTCTGTGAGATACCAGACGACACAGTGGTTAGTTTATGTGACAACTACACGGTTTTATCACGACGCTACTAATGAGTGACAATTTACAATGTTGCTTTTGCGGTGTATCTGTTTTATATCTGCACAGTTTTTCTGAATTCTTCTGGAAATCAAAACATGTTTTATTAGTAACTTTTGTGGTATAGCTACAAGGAGACAGCCTTTTCCATAGCACAACAATACGTTACAGCACAGTACTTTCATCATCACAACAATAAGCGTAATAACTAAGATATCTCTACGCAAAGCATTTCACTTTTGTTTATCATGAGGTAAGTACATTGGCTTCTGCAGAACTTAGCTTTCGGAGGAAAATAACTACGACACTTCCACAGAGATTATCTTACAACAAGATGCATATTTAGCGCTACAGGACACGCATTTGAGTGATTAATTTTGTACATAAAACATTTATTTTTAAAGATTTTTGAATTACAAAGAAAGTTTTCCGTGATACATTTCATTCCATTGCTGTAATCTGTAACACCTGAGGGTATAATTACATTAATCCTCAGGGGGGTACACGCCTACTTTGTGTACCATGTGTTTGGCAAGCACAAGGAGCCCTAGCTAATATGGTATTTGCTTACACAACTTTACACATCGGTACCATATTTCTCTAACACATAATTACACAGCTATCTGATCATTTAACTGAGAGAGACAAACTTTTTTTTTTACTACATCAGTGACAGATGTTTACGTAATTATACCGTTGGATAACTTCACACTTACGAAATTGTATTTTGTCTGTACTTAGTGAACTGTTCATATTTTTTTTGGAACCATTGTGATACTATGAGAGCTTTGAATGATATATTTGGTATGGGATCATGATTTTTAAAGTACGATTGAGGCAGATGACACTTTTGACATGAGCAGAGAATTTTTTTAGGTTTTGAAATTATTGCAGAAAGCTACGACGTTTTTGAGATTTGACTGAAGTGTTATGATATTTTTACGACGACGATGTGTATTATGCTGTTGAGGTATGTTTATGATCAATAAGCTGATGCAATTATGATGAAATATTGAAGTGTCGTCGCAAGATTGACGTGTTGACGAATATATATATATGTAATAAGGTAAGGAGTAATGAGTAGTGGGACTTTGACTTGTGAAAAAGGATGTTGGAAACCAAGAATCGTACTTTAAGAGTTATGAAATGTGTGTATATGCGTGAATGTATCACAATGCTGGCGAAAATTTTTTGAACACTGTTATATTTACAGGATTTTTTTCTACACATTTGTTACGCAAATTTTCGACCTGTGAAATGTTTATATGAGACTGTCACTGTAGCGGAAACTGCTGTCGTAAATATGTCGGTAAGAAAGGTAAGTGACCGTGACGTAATGCTTTGCGAGCGGCCAGGTGTGCCAGTTGCCTGGAGGAAAAGCCATTATTGCGAGCCCTTTTCAGCGGCACAGGTAGAAAAAAATAAAAAATAAAAAAAGACGCCATTAACCTCGCTTCTGACATTCCTTTGTAGAAAGCATCGCAAAAACGACACGGTCGAACTTGAAAACATACGATTACACTGGATGCCTAATGAAATGACGAGAAATATTTTTATGTCTATACACCTGATTATGACTACTGTCTCTCTAGTTGAGAGATTTTTCTACTAACTTATGAAATGCCACATGGCTATTGAACGATGTTCTTATGCTTTGCTGTGTACATAGTTGCTTAATTCATTTGATATCTAGTTTCTAGCTGCACTGCTGCATTGGTTCAAATAAAATTTTATAGATGTACTAATATAAATATTTTCTGTCTACAGATCCAGTAAATAATAGTTTTGTGATATATTTCAAAAAAATGAGGGAGCACAAAAAGATATTTCCCTTCACAGGAACTGCATACATAATTTTCTTTACAATATTTGGTAATTTATTTCATAGAGTAAGTTATCGTGATGCATCACCTTAGTGTTAAGATGTGACATAGGTATTAGACATGGCCATTTTTACTGTAATATCTTTTCTTCTTGAGCTTTGTCATGTATAGATATAAGTTTTATATTTTTTATATTTGGTGCTGCTGTTTGCCAGGCATAGTGCTACTGAATTTTAAATTGTGTTACTCTGTTAAGCTAGTTTTACTACTGACTTATTTTTCTTGTTACTGTACATTGGCTCATATTAGTTGTAATGTTGCATTGCTTGGTAATTTATATTTACTGTAGCTTGCTTTGCAATTTTCCATTTTTTTTGCATTGCTGTTTGTGTTAATTTGTTATGTGCTGCTGCATTGCCTCGTCCCGTAGTTTAGTATCTGAGCTCAGTAGATTTAAGTTAGCTTAAGAGGAGACTATATAAGAAACTAACTATTATAAATTTATAAGAAATGCATTGAGAAGCTATCAGAAAATGGTCTGGCAAAATAAAAAGGACACTGTACAGTGGAGAAAAACTATTATTGACAGAGGATGTGAACAGAATACAGAAAGCAGAGAGAAAAACTATTTTTGACAGAGGATGTGAACAAAATACAGAAGGCAGGCTTAGATAGGACTTTTGGGAATAATGATGAATGAAGGGAGATCTCCAAGAAGCAAAGAAAGTTTTGTTTGCAAAATATTGCAATGAAACAAACCCTGTCCTTTCCTTTTGTGTTATCCCACTATGTGTTTGGGTACCCTTGTGTATATATGTTCTTCCTGTCTTTATATGTTTACCTCATCAGACTTTTGTTGTAGAATTTTTCCCATACTCAGCTACATGAACTATGATGAGGAATACTGTTATCCTCAAATATAATTTGCATTAATAATATGTTATTTACTTTGTAAAGATGTTAGACATTATTAATTCTGTTTTGTTTTAATGCTCATGTGTAAAATTGATGTTCCAAAAGTTATTCTGATCTTTTATGTATCTACTTATCTCATAATTCCTGTAACACTGATGTATATGTTTATTTCTATTCTTTTGTAAAGCCTGTACTACAAATGTTATGTGTATTATTATGTTCTTTAATGATGTATTTTGTACCTTTGTTATTGTATTTTTATGTTACCAAATTGTAATTGTTACCAGTTCTTCAAATTAAGTAACATTTCACTGCACACGTTTCTGTTGGTCATAGTACATGGACAATATGTGAGAAGTAGGGACTGTTAGTGTTTGCACGTGTGTTAATAATTCAGCAAGGGACTGGATAACAGCATTGCTGGTTCTAAGGACAATTCCAAAAACTTTGTGAGTGCACAAGTGGTGGTTTATGGACTTGCTATATTGTCTGCAAGACTCTTCGATGGTGATTGTGCACCTGCACAGTTGCAACAGATGGCTGCTGGCTATCTCTACAAGGACTACAGTGGGTCTGCATCTTTGATGACCCACCAGTACCATTATCTCTACAAGGACTACAGTGGGTCTACATCTTTGATGATCCATCAGTACCATTATTTCTACAAGGACTGCAGTGGGTCTGCACCTCTGGTGGCCCACCAATACCGTAATCTCTACCAGGACTACAGTGGGTCTGTTCTGTGATGATCTACCTACCAATATTCTTCAAAACGTCGAATGACTCTGCTGTGGGTTTGCTATGTTGTGGCCCATTACCTGTCTACATGTCGAGTCAGCACTGTCTTTCCGTTGGAAGGACAACACTACTTCTTCAAGACTGCATGGAAATCCACTACGTCTGTGTGCATTGTCTTTTACTGCTCAGACTTTGAGAAAAACACGACAATTTTAGTGTGATCAATGATCAGGACTATCTTTATGGACTGTGAGAAAATTTTAGCTTTTGACCAACATTTATCAATAAGTGTGTGCATCTGATTTCTTTGTTATTGTAATTGTGAAAAAAAAATTTTAACAAATGTGTATTGGCCAGTGCCCAAAAAAAATTTGTAAAATTTTTTGTGAGGAGCATGGGGGCTATGTAAGTAGGCTGTTTAGGTTTTTCTATTGGTAACGCCACCTCTGTATGAAAATCACTGGCTGTGCTGTGTGCAGTCTGTGGCTAGTTTGCATTGTTGTCTGCCATGGTAGTGTTGGGCAGCGGCAGCTGGATGTGGACAGCGCGTAGCGTTGCGCAGTTGGAGGTGAGCCGCCAGCAGTGGTGGATGTGGGGAGAGAGATGGCGGAGTTTTGAAATTTGTCATGAACTGCTATATTTATATATGATGATATCAAGGTAAATACATTGTTTGTTCTCTATTAATATCTTTCATTTGCTAACTATCCCTATCAGTAGTTAGTGCCTTCCATAGTTTGAATCTTTTATTTAGCTGGCAGTAGTGGCGCTCGCTGTATTGCAGTAGCTTGAGCAGCGAAGATTTTTGTGAGGTAAGTGATTTGTGAAAGGTATAGTTTAATGTTAGTCAGGGCCATTCTTTTGCAGGGAATTTTGAAAGTCAGATTGCGTTGCGCTAACAAAATATTGTGTGTCAGTTTAAGCACAGTCGTGTATAATTGTTTAAAGGGGACGTTTCAAATGGATTAGTTGTAATGGATGCTTTGACACTTTCGGTCATTGATCTGAACAGTAGCTATAAGATTAAAGTTGTTGCCATAAAATGTGAGATGTTCGCGTTAATAAAAACCTATTTATTCATTTCGACGTGCTTATTTTATTCTTAATGTAACAGACTTGTAATTTTATCTGCATAAATTGTGGTGAATATTGCAGGCTTGTAGGGATTATAGAGAGGGCCTACTGGATAAAATTTTAGTACGGAATCCGTTTGGATACAAAATAAATTGAAGATCAAATCACTTCACTGATACAACTGCACAACGTACGTACCGATAACGTTTCCCAGATCACCGCAGTACATCATATGATATTTTCGCTCGGCTGCTGGAAGCTGGTACGCTCGCAATTAGAAGGGTTGACTGTGATTCTCCACGGACGAGCATCAGTGTTTGCGTCGCAGATAAACCTTGTACAACGGATATCAGGAGCACCACTTGCGCCATTTCCTGTGGAACTCACAGCTATCATTATTTCCGCTGTGTGTGTATCGTGAAGCGGAAGACTTCTACGTGATCCGATGAGCAATCTTATTTTACACCCAAACGGTACATTTATGGACCTGTGTTCCTTAAAAGTCTTTATCTGGTAGGTCTCCTGAACAGTCCAAAGAAGCTTGTAATTACGAATTTTGGGACACTCTGTATCAGAAAATAAAATAGGGTTTATAAAGACATGAACTCTCTAAGTATTTTGTTATATTGAGATATATTTTGGAGTAGAATATAACCATACTGGATAATCATCACCATTGTAATCAGCAGAGCAGACCTCACTTATAAATTGTTAGCAGTTACGAAAACATTGGATGTAAATGGCTTCTCCTTTTAGCATGTGCTTGCGACAAGTTAGGAGATACGTAGTGGCTTTTGTGGTGCGTCAAACATGTGGTATGGCAGCAACTACATAAAATCACTAAATAGTATAACTTGTTGTTGCAAAGTTAAAAGTGACATGAACTTGATAAACTAATTCCATTGCTGGAGCCCAAGTTCTATATTTACATCGATACTTCGAAGGCCGCCTTTATTGTGTATGGCGGATGGTAGACCTGATATCACAAAGACCTAAAATCGTATGTTTACGACAGAAGATGTTGTGGTATAGCAAGAGAATATACAGGGTGTCTAGAAAAGGACTCCCTGATTTCAAAATTAAATATCTCGAAAACAAAGATCGATAGAGGAATGCAGTAAGCGGTATGTTTATTGTGAAAGCTGTAAGAAGTTTATACTGCAGTTTGAAATAATAGTTACAAAAGCTGCTAACAGATGGCGCTGTACGCTGTACAGGTCATATCAGCATACATAAGTGAAATAATCGTATGAAAACAATCTTTGCAAACAATCACATCACAATGTTTTCAAAATGTTCACCATTGGCACTACAGGAGTGGCGCAAACGAAGAATGAAATTCGCCATCACATTTCGTAGTGTCTCAACGGAAATGGATTCACATGCCACAGAGATCGCCGATTCAAGCTCGTCCAGCGTGGCGGAATGCTTCGGGTAGACCATGTCTTTCACTGTGCCCCACAAAAAAAAGTCACAGCGAGTCAAATCCGGCGAATATGGAGGCCAGTCCATGCCTGCACCAGTAAATTTGGGATATTCCAAACCAATGACTCGATTCCCGAAGTATTCCTCAAAACACTTGTTCGGTCCGATGTGTTCGGGCTCCATCTTGTATAAACCATTCAGTACCTGGTCGATCCTCTAACGCTTGCTGTGTGGCGACAAATTGTTCCAAAATTACAACGTAACGTGCACCAGTGACCGTTTCTCGAATGAGAAAAGGGCCAATAATGCCTCTGCTGCATACTGCAGCCCACACAGTAACTTTAGGAAAATACAGGGGTTTTGCTTCACACCAATATGGCTTTTCGGAACCCCAAAATCGCTAGTTCTGCTTATTCACGTATCCATTCAGGTGGAAGTGTGCTGCATCTGTAAACCAGATGCAGCCAACATCAAATCCTTCACTATCAATCATTGTGAGCATCTGATTAGCAAAGGCAACCCTTTGTTGCACAGATCGTACGGGTATAGCCTGGTGCATTTGAATTTTGAATGGAAACATGTGTAGGCTCTTTCTCAGTATTTTCTGCGTGCTGGAACGCTTCAAACCAGTCTCAGATGCAATTCTACGGACGGATGACATTGGATTTCGCTGAATAATTCCAGAAACTGTGGCGATATTTTCAGGCGTAACTGCGGTTTGCTTGCGGCCAACATGCCCCACTAGATCATCAGTTACGCTGCCTGTTCGTTTAAATTTTGCGAAGAGCGTACGAACGGTTTTCGCATGGGGTCCTTTTGGATCATCAAATCGTGCTTGAAAACTTGGCCTTGTTGCCGTAGGAGTCTCTTCTAACCTGTGGTACTCTAGCACCAGAAAAACGCGTTGTTCAATGGAGTACACGGTTTTAATCTCTTCCTTCGATACGCTAACCTCCTTTCACGTTTCAATAGTGGAACTAATCGCTCTGGACTTCGGATCACAATTTATACTAGGCATTACATATGGCGATTACAGCGCCATCTGTTAGCAGCTTTTGTAACTATTATTTCAAACTGCTGTATAAACTTCTTGCAGCTTTCACAATAAACATACCGTTTACTGCATTCCTCTATCGACCTTTGTTTTCGAGATATTTAATTTTGAAATCAGGGAGTCCTTTTCTGGACACCCTGTACTTAAGGGTTTATCCTTTTCGATAACAGTTACAAAGTGCCTTTAGATGAAGGTGTAAAAGGCTTCCAAGTAAAGTAAGGTTGTATGGCAGGAATGGATGGGAGGGCAGATTCAGCCACCTAATTGGTAAGGTATTCTCTATCCTTCGCACCCATAGGCCCCTTTCCTTCGCGAAGTATGAGATTGTGTATGTAAGCATATTTGTTAAGCGTAAGTGACTGTGATGAGGGAGTCTCTCGAAGAGCACCAAGGTGAATTCCGAGCCTTACGGCACTCGCACTTCATGAGACACTGCAGAGAGGTTTGGGACTGAATCCAGGACACTTGACGCAAAGACTAGTGAACATTTGACACAAAGACTGGTGATCAGGGTCTTGACGCCACCGCCCCCTCCTGTCTCCTCCACCGCAGACGCAAAGTGTGAAATGTCAACAGCAGCCGCCCAGAGTGGCCGTGCGGTTCTAGGCGCTACAGTCTGGAGCAGAGCGACCGCTACGGTCGCAGGTTCGAATCCTGCCTCGGGCATGGATGTGTGTGATGTCCTTAGGTTAGTTAGGTTTAATTGGCTCTAACAAGGGGAGGCCGCCAATTGTGAAATTCAGATTTGATTCATACTGCGCATAATAAAAGCTCATGGCCAGAGCTGTAATGTGGCAAAGCACCAAGATGCACTTTTCAGCCGTTGTCGAGAAAATCGACAGTTAAAAGAAACCGTTGCGGTGAAATACTCTCTACGACAAACACTTTTCCACAGCGTCGTGGCGCAGCGGTAAGCGCTCGGGTTCGTAATCCAAAGGTCGCCGGATCGAATCTCGCGCCATGCAACCTTTTTTTTTTTTTTTTTTTTTTTTTTTTTTTTTTTTTTTTTTTTTTTTTAGTATTTGTTTTTTGTAATTCAAATGCATACACACACACACACAGATATATATATATATATAATTCCCGGCAATCAGTTGCAACAATTATGCATATTATAAGTTGTTGAAAGTCGTTTGTCGTGGAAAAACTGACGACTTCGAACATCAGTATGTTTTCCGCAAACAAAGTTGTATTTCACAAATGTTATTAATTGTCTTCATAATGTTAACCACGTATAGTTAACGGAAGACGTAGAAACGATATTCCGAAACGAATACGTATAGCGTAAGTCAAACATTCGAATTAGAATAGAGACCCCACGGACACAAATTTGCTGTGGCAGGTATGATATATAAACTCCGTTACTCGCTCGTTACGCTGGAAGGACAGATGTTGAATGGGCCGAAACGAGCCGCCGCATAACAGCGTAGTTGCCTGCTAACTTCGAAAGAAGGTAGATGCGGTCCCTAGTGCAACTTATAACATCGTCGAAAATCAGTGTGGACGTGAAAACTTTGGTACACCCTGTTAAACAAACGGAAAAATGGAAGCGGTATAATTGGAGAGCGATCCGCCTTCACCAACATGCATAAGCAATTCATTAATAGTATAAATATATATTTGAATTACAAAAAACTAATAATAAAATAAAATTGCATGGTGCGAGATTCGGTCCGGCGATCTTCTCATTACGAACCCGAGCCCTTACCGCTGCGCCACGACGCTGTTGAAAATAATTAATCGTAGAGAGTATTTCACCGCAACGGTTTCTTTTAACTGTCGATTTTCTCGACAACGGCTGAGAAGTGCTACTTGGTGCTTTGCCACATTACACCTCTGGCCATGAGCTTTTATTATGCGCAGTATGAATCGAATCTGAATTTCACAATTGGCAGCCTCCCCTTGTAAGTTCTGATGACCTCAGAAGTTAAGTCGCATAGTGCTCAGAGCCATTTGAACGTCAATAGCACGCGAAGTACCTGGACGGTCACCCATACAAGTGCTGAGCAGGCCCGACGGTGCTTAACTTCGGTGACCTGACGGGAACCGGTGTAACCATCTTGGCATGACCGTTGACGGCTTCAAAGCCAACTGCCAGTAAAGAAAATGGCAAACACACCTGAGCGGAAAACTGGTATGAAAATAGCCCTTGTGTTCCATAACGGTGTAAATTGTGTTACATTATCAGGCTTACAGCTAGTGTTAGTGACCGTGATAGTAAAGTATTCATATATATAGGTTTTACGAGGAAACAAAGCCTACATCGCTGAGCTTAGAACGTAGAAAATAGGTGATAGTGTCAGCGGCCTCAGCTGAAATGTTGCTATGATCTTAACGTCTGACGGCGTCATGGCGTCGTAGAGAGCACACTGGATAACATACCTACCGTTAATGTACCGATGTGATGACTGCGTTCGGATGTGAAATTAACTGCACAAGGGCTCTCGACGCTATATTGACGGCATTCACGGCATGACGTCACAGTAGCTCCTTCGGGATTGTGTGCAGATTTCCTGTTTGTAGCTGTTGAATCTTGATGTGTTGATGGTAAAAGAACAAATTTTCCATTTAGGATGAAGTACTTTGCTTTTTACTGCATGGGACAGGTCCTGTGTTCTAGTATGTTAATACAGACATATCTGAAACTACCTGTCAAATTGAAACTGTATGCCGAATTGTGATTCGAGTGCAAGATAATGCGTTTCGCAGACATTGCTCTTGCCGAATGAACTGCTCAGGCACGACTCACAACCTGTCCTGAGTTTCTAATCTCACAGCCACAATTTCCTGGTCTCCAAACCATCTCTGTCTAAACTACCATATAGCAGTTGGACATATTTGTTCGATTGAGTTGTGCCTATTTTTTGGGTACCTTCTACTGGTTCCGCTGTTTTCAGGCACTACTGAGGTTTGTATTTGCTCTAGCTTCATACATCTTTTCTTCACTACTGAGCCTTCTATCTTTTGGAATGTTTCTCTCCCTAAGTAAAGCTAGGTTGAACATTGTTGTTCCGTGTGCGTTAGCTATACGCGAATTGTTGCTGTCTGTAGTACCCTTGCACACTTTATGCAAACCAGAGTGCTTTGGTGATAATTAGGATGTAGTTGCGACAAAACTGTCCACGCTTACAAATGTTTCTATTTTCATTTAGAAACAGACGCAGACGGACGCAGCATATCCAGAGAATGGAGGATGTCTCTCTTCCAAAGCCAGCTATGAAAATGTAAGACTAGAGAAGAAAGAGATGCATTAAGACCGTGGTGGTGATGGTCGGAGACAGTGTGAAGACGGAAGAGGCAATGAAGAGAAGAAGAAGAAGAAGATGAAGATGATGATGAAGATTGATGTGAGCGGTACCTGAACTACGAGCGTCGAACGAGATGGCACAGTGGCTGTAGCATTGGACTCGCAGTTGCGATGAACTGGGTATTTGGATTTAGTGTAGTGGTTTCTCTAAATCGACAAAGAGAATTCTGGGTCGATTAATTTGAATAGAACACAGCCGATTTCATCTGCCATCGTTATCCTATCTGAGATCGCGGTACATGTCTAATGATGGGAACGTCCGACGCTAATCTTCGCTCTTCTATGTGCCACATCCCACCTACCAGGTACCCATGCAGGGTGCCAGTCACATTTAGCTGTACATTCACCGTGTGCCGATGGTGGAGTCTGCATTAGGTGAATACCACATACTGGCTTCACTGGAAAGTATCAAGGCCGTGTGGTCTAAAAAAAATGTTCAAATGTGTGTGAAATCTTATGGGACTTAACTGCTAAGGTCATCAGTTCCTAAGCTCACACACTACTTAATCTAAATTATCCTAAGCACACACACACACACACACACACACACACACACACACACACACACACACACACACACATGCGCGAGGTAAGACTCGAACCAACGCCGGTATCACCTGCACAGTCCATGACTGCAGCTCGTGCGGTCTCAGGCGCCTTGCCACGGTTCACGCTACTCCCCCTATCGGAGGTTCGAGTCGTCCCTCGGGCATGGGTGTGTGTTGTCCTTAGCGTAAGTTAGTTTGAGTTAGATTAAGTAGTGTGTAAGCCTAGGGACCGATGACCTCAGCAGTTTGGTCCCCCCCCCCCCTCCCCCCCCTCCGCCCCCCCCCACAATAACAGTGGAAGACCAATTGAGAGGGGTTAGGTTTAAAAAAAGATGTAAGGTGGGGATACTGTATTCTTCCCCTTACTGTTCAAACTGTAAATCGAAGAAACTGTGTTGGAAATAAGGGAAAGTTGCAGAAGCTGGATTAAAATTGAGTGTCAGTCTATATCAACAATTATCAGTGGATTTCCGCACATTAGACTCCGCAACATCATGTATTTAGCGCACGTCTTCTAGTTCTTGTAACGACTAATGATCCAGCCGCGACCACCTCTGATGAACAGACAAATCACAGGCGACTGTGTGTTGCCCGCCGAGGTAGTGCCACCAAAGTCGATGCGGTAGGCAGTGGACTGTTATGAGACATAGTTTACAAGCACGTGGTACCAACACACACACACACACACACACACACACACACACACACACACACGTACACACAGAGCTGATTCTAGACCTTGTACCGAATGAAATATTCATTAGTGACCGCTGTTTCTCCATATCGAAACGTTCAGCCCACTGTATAACTTTGTCTGTAAGGGTTTGGGAAACGCTGGGACTTCCGTTATTTCATCTTTCTCCACATTAACTATACCACGGCAGACTAAAGAACTCTGACAACTCATACATCAACGGGGAGTTACATAAACGCAGTTAACATGGAATGCAGCCACGTGACAGGCGTTTTTGTACCGACTTCACGGTGGTCCTCGTATCTACTGGTGCGTAGGCCCTTTTTATCAACCAAGTCTTGATAAAACGGGTGGAAGCGCCAGTAACGATTCCAAATTACTTTATTAACCTCTGCTGCAGGAATACTTTGATAACCAGCCAGAGATAAGGCGAGCATTATTGGGCTGTATTTACGTCGGAGGACAGTTTTATGGGGGCTAACGCGAGAACCGCTCGTAAAGCACTGCACGCTTCATTTTGTGTTGTCATACAAAGTACTAAGAGATACAGATTGGAGGTTACCCTAGCAGTGTAACAAATAATGTGACAAACCACACGAGACACAATATGAAGAGTATCTCCATTTTGAGAAAAAATTCCGTAACACAGCAGCGTACTCACTTTCGAAACGAAGAAGATTGTGCCGGAATAAGTTTTCTCGCTTTATTCGAACTGATGACACACACTGGTGGTAAATCACCGAAGACAATGAAAATCAATCTCTTATCTTCGTCGAAATAGTTACGTATTCAATTGCGCTTAATTAAAACAAAAATAAATTCGTGTATCCTTCGACTAGAATGTACTCCGTCTTGATACTTCAGTATCTGTATCTAAACTCTGCAAATCACCGTGAGGTGCATGGCAGAGGCTACGTCCCATTGTACCAGGTATTAGGCTTTCTTCCTGTTCTATTCACGTACAGAGCGCGGGAAGAATGATTGTTTGAATACCTCTGTGCGTGCAGTAATTATTCAGCGATACGTAGAGGATTTTAATACTTTCCTAGAGTCATCATTTGAGGCCCGTTCTTGAAACTTTGTTAGTTGACTTTCTCTGGACAGCTTACGTCTCTCTTCAGTTCAGTTCCACTCTCTGACACGCTCCACGGATTAATCAAACTTGTGACCGTTCGTGCTGCTCTTCTCTGTATACGTTAAATATCCTCTGTTACTCCTGTATGGTAAAGTTCCCACACACTTGAGCAACATTCTAGGATGTGTCGCACGAGTGATTTGAAAGCAATATCTTTTGTACACTGATTGCACTTCCCCAGTCTTCTACCAGTAAACCGAAGTCTACCGCTTGCCTTACCGACGACCGAATCTATGTGATCATTCCATTTCATACCCCTACAAAGTGTTACCCCAAGGTATTTGTACGAATTGACCGATTCCATCAGTGACTCATTGATATTGTAGTCATAGGATACTACGTATTTTAGTTTTGAGAAGAGCAAAATTTAAGTTCCTGAACATTTAGAGCGAGTTGCCAATCTCTGTAGCACGTTGAAATCTTATCGAGATCTTACTGAATATTTATACAGCTTCTTTCAGATAGTACTTCATTATAGATAAATGCATCATCTACAGAAAGTCTGATTTTATTATTAATATTGCCTGCAAGGTCATTAACATACAACATGAACAGCAAGGGTCCCGAAACACTTCCCTACATATGACGATGACTATCCATACAAGATATCATGCTGTGTCCTCCCTTTCAAAAAATTGTCAGTCCAGTCACAAATTTCACTTGATACCCTATATGATCGTACTTTTGACCATAAGCGCCGATGTGTTACTGAGTCAAACGCTTTTCGGAAGTCAAGAAACACAGCACTTACCTGGTTGTCTTGATCCAAAGTTTTCATTATGTCATGTGAGAAAAGTGCGAGTTGGTTTCACATGATCGATGTCTTCGAAATCCATGTTGATTGGCATTGAAGAGGTCATTCTGTTCAAGATACCTCATTATATTTGACCTCAGAATATGTTATAAGATTCTACAATAAATCGATGTTAATATTGGGCAGTCGTTTGGTGGATCACTTCTACACCCTTCTTGTGGCAGAAAGTTACCTGGGCCTTTTTCCAACAGCTGGACACGGCCTTTTGTCTGAAGGATCTACAATAAATTGTAGTTAGAAGAGGGGCTAACTCAGCCTCAAATTGAGTATGAATCTGACGGGTATTACATCAGGCTCTGGTTCTTTGTTCAGTTTCAACGATTTCAGCTGTTTCTCAACACCACTGATACTAATACTTAGTTCATTCATCTTTTCAGTGGTAAGAGGATCAAACTGGGGCAGTTCTCCTGGGTTTTCCTTTGTAAAGGAACATTTGTAAACGGAGATAAGCATTTCAGGTTTTGCTTTACTACCCTCAGTTTCAGTTCCTGTTTTATTGACAAGGGACTGGATGCTAACTTTGGTGCCACTAACAGACTTTACATAGGACCAGAAATTCTTTGGATTTTGTGGAATGTTATTTGACAATATTTTGCTGAGGTAGCTAAATATCTATTTCATATAAGCATCGAAACACAAGAAATTTTACGAGGCTGCGGACATAAGCACAAAAATACATGTTAATTTATGTGAAACTCGAACCAATACATAAAGTATTGCCAGAAGGGAATGTCACATTATCTGGCTGAAGAATCCCAGAACTAACCAAGAATGGAACTAATGCAACTGTTTAAGATTTGGTTCTTAACTGTGTTAATGAAATGAAATACACACATTGGTGGATACGAATGGAAGAAACTGAACATTAAGCAAATTTAACGTGGCACGTGTGAATTTTCGAACCCGCTGGCAAGAAGAGTTGACACAGCTTTGTGACTTCATGGTATAACGTTTCTCGTATGCCGTTGAATATAACGTTTGGGATCTAGTAAATGAATATAATGTTAGACTTTAAGTCCCTTTTACGTTATTATTGTGATCGTGTCTGTTGAAATTATGGGTTACCAAAACAAACTGCTATTTCCCCAACCTTGACACTATCATCCAGCTTATTCTGCAAACATGGAAATATGAGGGGTGTAGTAGTGACTATTAAATGATAAAGAGGAAGCTTTTTTTACTGTTTTGGTTTAGCTATTATTCGACTTTCGAACACTATAAATTGTCGATTGCCAAGAAACACCTCAGATACTCTATTTTTATGTGCTAAATACCTTAGAAACCGCAGTAATAATTAATCATATTATGCTTCGACAAAATAGTAGCTGAGCCTATTACAAGACCCGTCAACTGGCTATGAATAACCTCTGACAACGTCCGCATCTTCGCAGAGAATAAGACAAACGATCGACCACAGAGAAAATCGCTGCCTTGCTAAGAATTGCACAGGGCATTATATTATGTTATATTATATCTCAATAAAATTACTTTTCTTGCATTGGACTCTTTAAGATAAACATGATATGTTATACGTTCGAGTTACATACATTTTTTCATCCAGCATTAATAAAGTTTTAATTCGAAACTGTTACTGAATGATGAGGGAGTCCAGCACGTGGCGAAAAATCCTTTATTAATATTTCTGGAAAACATCTATTTCATTTTGTCACCAACGAGTTTCGGAGCGACCACCCAGCTCTGAGTTTCAGAGAGCGCAGTGTCCGCAAGACTGACGAGTGACGAACGTGAGGTTGACACGCGAAACAACTGCCTCAACAGCGCAGAGACCGCAGCTCGCTGTTGTCGTGCAGAAACTACAACTGTATTACAAAACGTATTCGTCATTCATTGATTTTCAGTTATTTAGGATCGAGTATTGATGATTACGGTAGGCTCGGGCCACTGCTATCATTGTTAATGCTGACTTAAAAATGATAAGACTGAATATTTCGAGACTCAGCGTCTTTATTTTTCTTTATAGAATATGTAATTGCATTTGTTTTAATAATTCATCGCTTTATTTGCAAACTAAATAAGGTAAAAGTGAGATTATTTTCAACTGAGTGTTCTCTGCAGTTTTTACTAGTAGCCTGTTCGCTGTGTGAAATTACGACTTATTTATTCCATGTTTTAATAGTTAGTATTCTTTGGCTCGGGGATGAAATTCATATACGGACTTCCGTTACCAGGCCAGGCCAAATGAAGCAGTGCAAGTTTATCAGTTCATCACTCGTTTTCTTATTGCGTGATTTTAAGTCTTTCATATTTCTTCTTATTTCCTATTAAACAAAAGCTGGTTTCATAGCACTGTGTTTTAGATTACGGCTTCTTGTGAGTACTGCACTCTTTAAATTGCATTGTAAATAAGATGCTCATTTTCTGCTTGATTCCTCATATACTGATTTTATTCTATGTTATTTTTTGCATCTGTTTTCCGTAATTTCTCACATTTAACGAAGTGCTCGATGTTCGTAGCTTTCGACAGAATTGGTATTCAACTTCATTGTATCTTCTCACAGAATGAGTTCGTAATTCTGCTTTGAATGATGTTGCTTCCTCTTTCGGCCACTTAGTGCCATGCATTTCACAATGGTTTGCAGAGTATGTATATAGATGTAGATTAGCGATCCTTGTAGCCCTAGTGACAATTAGATTCCTTCTTGCAAATGCTAAAGATCAAACAGTAATTATACAAATGTACTGACACATTATTAACAGGCTTCTAAAAACAATACATTTTATCAGAAATAAATCTACTAGAATAAGCCTCTCTATTGAAAATCTCAGAGGTCTCCAGTAAATGCTAGAAAGTACGAAAACCGCATGCGAACAGAACCTAGAATACGAGCAAAATACTTACAGTGCATTTAAATCGAGCCGTTCACACACAGATTGGTAAGCAGTAACAAATAGACATGATTATATGACTTTCAAAATAATGGAGCACAGAAATCAGTCGTACTTTCCTTTCAGTTCTTTTTTTAACGTATCTAGATTTCGGGTATCGCCTAGCCATTATCATTGCACTGTTTCATAATTTCAGTACATGTCCCAGTAAGCCAGACTCCTGTCGTTCGGACTTCTGTTCAAATGGTTCAAATGGCTCTGAGCACTATGGGACTTAACATCTGAGGTCATCAGTCCCCTAGAACTTAGAACTACTTAAGCCTAACTAACCTAAGGACAGCACACACTTCCATACCATAGGCAGGATTCTAGCCTGCGACCGTAGATGTCGCGCGGTTCCAGACTCAGGCTTCTGTCACAGTTCATTCAAGACTATTGTATAATCATTATACAGTAGTCCTGAATGAACTGTGACAGAAGGCCGAACAACAGGGGACTGACGTACTAGCTACATAAAATATACACATCTCAAATTTTAACTCGGTTTATAAACCTTATTAAAACCCATTACGGAAGGAGCCGCTGCAACGGTACTACTTTGCTTGCAGGTTTTGCTCATTTTGTGAAATTCATTTATTCATCGAAACCTTGAAGGATTTCGAGGAGGTATACCAATCTTCACGCACGTTTACCTCCAGCCTTCAGTTCTTACACTGTACGCGGCATAGCACATGGCGTCAGCGGTATCTTCTGCTACTTGACTATGTAAAGAACATGTTTTATTTAGGATAATTTTTTATGGATAGGACTGGAAGAAATCGATCTCTATGCTAGATTACGAACACGCAGGTAAGAAAAGTAGAGTCCATTTTCGCCTTTGATATCCTCTTTTTTTTTAAAAACAAAACCATGGTTGCTTAAAACTTGTTCATCCACACTGAGTCAAAAATGTTCTTAAAGTGAGTTAACGGACACGTCTCCCCCTGGTACATTGCTTTTGTAAATTGGCATTTATGCGTGGGACCGCAAAACCTGTAGTGTTGTGTATTAAATACTACATATTTAATTCACCGTGGAAAATTAATCGGATTCTTACAGGAGGTCTCAAGAGCATAACTCACGCAGAAAAAACGTAGAAGTATGCTACTGTTTGAAGGAAGAGCCTTCACTGGAGTATGGGAGGGTCTTAAGTCATGAATTGACGCACTTTGAAAACGGCGTGAGATTAGGCCAAGATATATGGTTCTTCGCTGATGACTCGGAGAAAAAAAGGAGGAACAACGTGTGACATAATAAAGTGTGGTCGTTACCATTGTAAGTCTTCTGTTTTGTTTTCAAATTCAACAACATGCACTGGATAAAATTCCCATTCTATAAAAAGTTTAGACCCATAAAATCATATAGTAATACTGTCCAACTGCAACATTTTTTAAAGGGATTAAACAAGAGTAGGTTACCATGCATACCGCAGTACTAATCATCATAAGCAGACTCTTAACTGGATTCCTTGAAAGAACTGATTCATGATAAGCGCATGAACTAACAGCAATATCATGTAAGTAACTCGGCTTGTAGCTAAATTACGTACAGTGGACGTACTGGGCCCAGCCTGTTAGCCTAGCTTTTGTATTTACAAATCTGAATTTCAAAGACGCAAATCAGTTACGTCGTAGACGTACTGATGAACTACCAGCTGCGTCCGCAACTCTAAGTGCCGACTTACCTTCTGTTCTACAAGAACATGCAAAGAAAATAGTCGAAATGTACTGCTGACTGCAGTTTTTGAACGTATATGTTGACTGCAACAATAGTTCACGACAATTAGTATCTTTTCTGAGGGCAGAAATTTCGCAACGTTAAGCAAGATAGTTTGATGCCGGTTAAAAAGTGCATTTCAGCTGTAAAGATATATAATTTTTAAATTAATGACAAAGAATCACGAATAAACCATAAAATACTTCATTAACAAGTCCATGCATGAAACACGTGGTGCAATAAAACGGTCCAAATGGAGTGCATCTGAAGATACTGATAGAATATCAATAGGCAAGGATGTCATGAATTCAAATTCCCTAATATTCGAATGGATTAATCTGAACGTAATTCTGTATCGTACTTCAAAAGTCATTCATCTCACCAAACGACGAAAGTACCGGCACGACATAAGTACTTTCAAAAACTCTGAAAATGCTGTAAATACAATACAAACAATACAAACCAGCAGACAGGAAAACATGTACAGCACTGTATGTGAGAATGAGGACAAAAATCTAACAAATTCTACTTAAATCTTACTCAAAGATAACAGCGGTTTACCATACCAGCCCATGCCATTCGCCAGCGTGCAACTAGATCCTTTTGTGCACTCGAAATGAACGTTCCCAGAGAACCACGCGGTGCCTTCCCTTCTCATTGGCCACTGCAACTGCCCCGCCAAAGTACTTCTGTATGGACTTCTATTTTTCGAAGAGGATCATACTTTCAGAGATCGATTACTCGGTACAGCGGTACAGAATTTATCTTTGCAGAAAACCAGTACTGAAAGTTCTGATTATGATAGACAACTTTCAAGTTTCACTACTGTCGCAAAAATGAAATTACGTGATTATTTTTTTCACTGTTGCTGGCGTACTGTCGCAAGAGGTTCCAGAACTGTGTTCATACAATTTACCATTTATTTTGCGCCTCTGTTGCACATTTATTCTTATGACAAGACTAGTTTGGATCGAAGTCGACGTCTTCAGACCTCTGTAGCCACGTAAGCAACTTACACTACACGTAAAAATACTATATTCTTATGTATAGTTCTGTCTAAAAAGTCAAGTTGCTTACGCCACTACATAGATCTGATTATGATCAGTCCAGATAGAATATTGTTTTCTGATGATGATGTTTGATTTGTGGGGCTATGAACAGCGCGGTCATCAGCGCCGGTACAAAGTGCCAATTTTTACGCAATCCAATTTTTTCACCATACAATCTAGCCACTGTCACGAATGATGATATTGATAGAATGAGAAGGACAATACAAGCTCCGAGTCCCCGGGCAGAGAAAATCCCCAACCCAGCCAAGAATCCCGTGCTCCGGAGGCAGCAACGCTAGCCACTAGACCACGAGCTGCGGAAGTCTACTGTCTTTTCATGCGTAGTTCGGAGCAGATGCCACAGGTTGCTTACACAGCTATGTAGCACTGATGATGATCAGTTCAGTCAGAATGGTGTATTCTATTTTGTAATTCTGTGTAGATACGAGAGCTTGCTTAATCAGCTACATGGCTCACAAGATGATCAACTTTGATCCAAACTAGACACGTCATAAAAATAAATGGAACTGTTCAGAAGAACAAAATGATGAACCACTAGTTTATTGTACAGGTACCATACAGCCCACCAATCATATTGCTCTTAACCACACCTAGTTTTAAATCGTTTCCGTGGCCGGCCGGAGGGGCTGTGCTGTTCTAGGCGCTACAGTCTGCAGCCGAGCGACCGCTCCGGTCGCAGGTTCGAATCCTGTCTCGGGCATGGATGTGTGTGATATCCTTAGGTTAGTTAGATTTAATTAGTTCTAAGTTCTAGGCGACTGATGACCTCAGCAGTTAAGTCGCATAGTGCTCAGAGCCATTTGAACCAAATCGTTTCCGTCGTCTATGAGACGGTCTTTAGTCGACTGCAAAGAGTCTTGCTATAGCCTGCGATGTATCGATCGCCGCTAGGTGACGACTGTACAGCGCCAAAGCTTAAAGGAGGCAAGTGGGGATTGGTGGGGACAGTTGTAGACGGGCAAGTGAGTGTGGTGGTTTACCACCGAGTGGATCGCAATGCTTCCTCGACGCTGAATTTGCAGGTATGGTGCAGATGTATACTTTAAAACTTGAGGTAGACAACAGCGCTGTGATGCGGTATCAAGCCGTCGTGTGAGGGCTTACATCGAGAGGCAGCGGGCGGCGTGAAGGAAGTTGCTCGTTGCTGTTGGCTGCAATAAACGTACTGGGCGGCGACATCTGTGGCTTGCTAAAAGTGGAATACGATGAATGCCAAGCGCCTTTAGTTAGTGCTATAAGGGAACGTGCTGAGATGATGGGAAATTATTCTGTGTGACTGAACAGATCTGGGCTTTGCTTCGGCTTGATATGGGTGAACATCTATAAGTCTGTAAAACATCGTTCATTGCCTGTGCTTTGATTGTTTAGTGTTTTGCCCTGCTCCTTACAGCACTGAGCTTTGTTAGCCTTATTGGATTTTCATATGTCAATGTGCTGGTTGCTTTTAGTAATGGTCTTGTTAAAGTTCCTTGAGGCTCAGTTTAAATTTTGCCACACTGTTTTACAATCCCGCACTCGGGGCTGGTTGTGGGCTTGTGAAACATGTACACTCATTCTTTGTTTTAGAAGTTTCCTGTACCAACACGTAATCAGTGTTCATGATATGGCAGGCGGCCGTTGATGCCATAGGCCTGCCGTTCGTAACAGCCCTCGTAATTAATAACGTTTTGTGGATTACAGCTATTTATTTGATGGAAAATATTGTAATAGAGTGTTATGAATCTAAAATTGTGGCCTTTTGGTTATGTTCTTATGCACTATTCCAATCTCAACTGTTCTCGACTGTCAGTGGCTTTAGTTACTCTGGCCCAGGTACTCAGTTCCTCCATGATCTTCGGAAGAATTTCCAAAATTCCAGAAATCACTTTAGTTACTCTGGCCCGGGTACTCAGTTCCTCCATGGTCTTCGGAAGAATTTCCGAAATTCCATAAATCTAAACCCCATCCCACGCACGTTCAATTTGGGCTCCCAAGACATCATAACACACACTCCTTCTTATACAGTTAGAATGTCCATGTACTGATATTTAAAAAAAAGTGTTTTAATTTTCATAAATAATCCACGTGTACGGTGCTGGCTCGCGGAGATGTGAGTGTGTACCACGGGACTGGAGACATGTATCTGCGAACAAACAAAGAAATAATAACATAAATCTCATATCGTTCCATCGTTGACAGGGATGTCTAGAACTCAGATCTGCGTGCAGTGATAGTTCGTTCCGGTTACCACCGCTACCGGACAAACTTCACAAAAGCAGCCGTACAAAGTCGCAATTGGTACTGATGCACTTCAGCAGTGAAGTGATTAGCGACGCAATCACCGCGTTCCACAACGCAGACACACACTAACATGTCCCAACTGTCGATGCAACTACAGTAAGACACCTGCAGTCCCTGCAGGAACGCCAACAGGACCGCACAGAGGAGGAAGGACAAGACGACCAACGGAACAAAATGGAGAAGTGTTACTTCCCGACGCCACCCAAGAAGAAGCCATCTTCCACCAACATATAAGTTGCACTGCTAACTTTTGCACAGCTACTGACAAAGGGCTTTTTATCTTACCTGTTGGAAGCAGAAACACAGGCATGCTCCATCCGCCTCCCGATTCAACTACGATTCAATGCAACTATCAGCACCGCCACCTACGACCTGTAGTAACCAACTCATGTCACGAAAACAATGCTGAAACGTTGGATCCATTGCATGCACTGCCGATATCACCGTCCCCTCTTCTAACACAGCATGCGTAATTGCCCCACCAGCAACGCATAAATTCTGTGGAACATAGAGGACCCCACACAAGCATAGTCATGTATGACCAATTGTACCAACCAGAACTCTGCCTTCCTCTTGATCCAATGGGTCTCAACCACTACCCACCACAATTTCACACTCTCAACCAGCAGAATGATGTTGGAAACTACCTTTCTGACAAAATTGGAAGCACAATTAAGACTGTGGTGAATATCTTATCAGCAGGCTACCAATGGGTCCATTCCAGTATTGCATACAGATTCGATCCGTATGTCAATCCACAATACGTTGACCTCATTCCTTATACCTCAAAATGCCCTGTAAAATCGTGCAATGGACAAACAAAAACAGACTTCTACATTATCTGCTAGAAACTAACATAGACATCAGTGTCATCACTGAAACTTCATTCCTGCGACGTCCTGTGCCTCCAGGAGACACATAGAGGGCCATCACAACGCCGTCCAAATATTCCTGGGATGACCTTGGTGAAGGAGTGCCCTCACGACCAATATGGAAGTGCTCTGTTTATTCGGCCTGGAATCAAAGTATCCAACATTCAAGTTTACACCTTTAACAACACGGAAATCATTTCTGTTACTATCGGAAGCATTACGGTGTCATTAATGTATAAACCGCCAGGGGAAAGGTTTGCTTTCAGCCAACATGTCTGTCACCCACAGCTAATAATGGGAGACTTTAACTGTCGCAATAGAGTGTGGGGCTATCAAGACACAAATGAGGATAGAGAACTACTGGAAAGCTGGGCAGAAGAACACAAGCTGAATCTCATCCATATCAGAAACAGCCTGCGTCATTCAACAGTGCAAGATGGAAGAGAGGGTATAACCCAGACCTCATATTTGTTTCCAAAACCTTGTCTGGGTCATGCAACAAATTCGTTCTCCATCCTATCGCAAAGACCCAATACAGACCAATCACGCTAAAGTTTAGACCAGTAATACTGCCACAAAAAGGACCCTTTAAAAGACGTTTTAACTTCAAAAGGGCCAACTGGAAAAAATTTGCGGACCCCTTAGACATGGAAATCGTAAATTTACCATCAAACACTGAAAACTACGGAAAGTTCGTCCAAGCTGTTAAAAGGTCAGCAAGACTCAGCATACCTAGAGGCTGCAGAACACTCTACATTCCTGGAGTTTCCAACGACATGAAACAAATATATAACGAATACCTGGAGCAGTACAGCATGGACCCTTTCAGTGAAGAAACCATAAAACTTGGGGATCAGCTAATTGAATCTATAAGCAAAGACAGACAAGAGTCCTGGAAACATACGTTGGAGAGTCTTGACATGAAGCACAGTAGCAGAAGAGCTTGGAACCTCATAAACCGATTGTCCAGCGACCCGGCAGCCCCCAAGGATCAGGTTTCCGTAACAGCCAACCAAATCGCACATCAGCTCCTTTTGAATGGTAAACCAACCAGGAACAGTAAGACTGGCACCTCATATAAGAGGCCACAAGTGACTGAAATACCACCTGAGCCATACTTCACTTCAATAGAACTGGAAGCTGCTATCATTTCCTTGAAACCCAGGAAGGCCGCTGGTCCCGACGACGTCATTAATGAATTTATACAGAACCTAGGGCCCATAGCTAAGGAATGGCTTTTATAACTCTATAATCTCTGCTGGTCAAACAAGACGATACCTAAGCTATGGTTGAAGGCCAAGGTAGTAGCTATCCCAAAGCCAGGTAAACCAAGAGATGATGCTAAGAACTATCGTCCAATATCGCTGCTGTGCTGCCCTTTCAAGCTATATGAACGTCTTATCTTGAATAAAATAGCACCACAACTAGAAAGGCAAATCATTCCATACCAGCAGGATTCAGACCAGATAAATCTTGCACTGGCCAGGTCCTCTGCCTAACACAATACATAGAGGACGGTTTTGAGAAGGGAGAAAAAACTGATGTGGTGTTTATCGACTTATCAGCAGCTTACGACACGATAAACCACAAAATCCTCCTGGGAAAAATTTTCAAAATGACGGGAAACTACCACCTTACTGAAGTTGTGAGATCGCTGATCTCCAACAGAAGATACTATGTGGAATTTCAAGAACAAAGAAGTCGCTGGAGGAACCAGAAGAACGGGCTCCCACAAGGTAGTGTTTTGTCCCCCCTACTTTTTAATCGGTATACAGATGACCAACCAGTTGGACCGACGACAAGAAGCTTTATCTATGGTGATGATGTAGCCATTGCATGCCAATCTAGATTAATCAAACAGATTGAGAGAAACCTAACAGATGCCTTAGAAGAACTAACTGAATATTACAACGGGAACCAGCTTCGACCTAATCCAGCAAAGACGCAGACTTGTTTATTTCATCTAAACAACAAGGAAGCAAACAGGGAATTACAATTGGAATGGAACTCAGTTAAACTTCAACACTGCCCAAACCCAGTTTATCTTGGAGTCACGTTAGATCGAACATTGTCTTACAAGCAACACGTAGAGAACACTAGAGCGAAAGTCAACACACGGAACGACATAATCCGTAAACTTACCAACTCACACTGGGGAGCAAACCCTGAAATTCTACGTGCATCATCCCTGGCATTGTGCTTTGCTCCAGCTGAATATGCATGCCCCGTCTGGAGAAGATCGACACATACTCAGAAGCTAGACGCAGCACTGAATGCCTCATGTCGATTAATCACGGGATGCCTGAAGCCTACAAACCGTGATCTCCTTTATATGTATTCTGGAATAGCCCCCCCCCCCCCCCCCCCCCCCCAGACCAGACGGCAAACGTTGGCGATGGCCGAACGAAGCAGGCAGTGCGAAGATAGAAGACATCCCCTGTACGCATATCAGCCAGCGGAGGCAAGACTTAAATCTAGGAAAGACTTCATAAAAGTTGAACGTCCACTAACCGAAAGTCAGTCTACAACTAGAGAATCAATGTGGAAACAGAAATTGGATAAAGGCAGTCTGAAAAGTTGGAACATTAAAGAAAAACTTCCTGCTGGATCACAATTGGAATGGAGAGTCTGGAGGAGCCTAAATAGACTTAGATGTCAAAAGGGAAGATCACAGGATAACCTGATCAAGTGGGGATATGCCGAAGAAGAGCCCTGCCAATGTGGAGGAAAACAAACCATGACACACCTGCTGACCTGTCCATCTTTGCTAGCCCCATGCACTTTCCAAGATCAGTGGTTGGCCAACGACACTGCAGTGAAGTGTGCCGAACACTGGAGAGAGATATGAGTCTTGCTTTAGACAATAATCACGACTTACAATATGTGAAGATCATGAATGTATATATGAATGAATAACTATCATTTACTTGTATTTGTAATCTAGTATATATAGCGTATTAATTAACTACAGATGTAGCTCAGACACGATTAAATAAATAAATAAATCACTGAAACATGATTAAAACCGAACGAACCGTTTGTACTCCCAGCTGTTGTGATGAGAGAAGACAGAGATGATGACTACGGCACTGAAGCGTTGTAAGTAAGACAAGATATCCACTATTTCGTTGTCAGTACTGGCTTCCAGCACGATCCATTGCAAATGGTGGACATCTACCTGTGGATCAAGGATCTACATCTGAATTTGATCTCAGCATACAAAGCACCTAACGACAGAGTTTCCAAACAGCAGTTAACAACAATCATCATCTCACTCGGGAAACTATTTCTGCTACTAGGTGAATTTAACGGCCACTACGTACTGTGGGGCTGCTGAAATGCCAACGAAGTGGGAAAAAATGCTACTGGATTTATTAGAATTGGTGAACCCTGTGGTACTCCACGATGGTTCACCCACGTGAATAGTCCAACATAATGAAGCTCTAGTGCCAGTGGACTTGAGCACAATATCCCACGCACTGTCCAGTAGAACGATATGGGAGGAGATACAGGATAATTTAGGTTTGGATAGCTTGCCAATACAAGTCATACTTAATGTATAACCTAGGAAGACTGTGAAACATGCAGTCGCTCAAAAAAGAAACGCAAACAAAGCTACAAAAAACACCAGTGGAAAACAGACTGAATCGATCATCGAAACTGTGAATCCCAAACGAGACTATGGGGTATTGGTAGCATTTATCAATGAAGCACTGAAGTCTCCAAAAAGGACATAAGCCGACTACTCTTGGCCTAGCGTGAGTAGTAGGGCAGAGTGGGTCCTTAGACACCCCTGATGTAAAATTTATACACCAGAGGTAGAATTGATATACTTACTAATTAAACTGATCAAAACCCTTTTACTTTACTTTTTAACATATTCTTTGCAGAATTTATGGTATTGTGGCCTCAAATGACGGTAGGATTTTTTGTAAAATTTTATTTTATTTTTCACAACTTTTTTCTCTCAGAAGTACCGTCAGACTCCATGGACAGAATCACAACATGCGCAGAAAAACGTTCCAATTTTTATAACTTGTACTTTATTCCACATAAATATTAAATATTTTTACATTAGAAAATTAACTAACAGAAATGTGATATTTCTGATCTTTTAAAATTTCACATAAATTTGTGGTTTCACCGCCAGACACCACACTTGCTAGGTGGTAGCCTTTAAATCGGCCGCGGTCCATTAGTATACGCCGGACCCGCGTGTCGCCACTGTCAGTAATTGCAGACCGAGCGCCACCACACGGCAGGTCTAGATAGACGTCCTGGCACTCGCCCCAGTTGCACAGCCGACGTTCATAGCAATGGTTCACTGACACATACGCTCTCATTTGCCGAGATGATAGTTAGCATAGCCTTCAGCTACATTTGCTACGACCTAGCAAGGCGCCGTATTCAATTGATAATTAATATTATGAAGCATGTACCATAACGAGAGATGTTCTACAATTGTGGATTAAAGTTAAGTATTAAATCATCTACGTACTTTATTAACAATTCTCAAGATATTGTCCTGTTCCAGACCTCACGCCAGTCAGCGTGTAATTAAACGCGTGCATTTCGGCCTCCTCTAGAAAAACAGTGTTGGCTCTTCTGCCAACACTACAAAATTTATTCTAGAGCAACTTCACAATACATAGTAACTTAGCTATACATTTTTGACGGTATGTACATATCACATATTTAGTGATACCTCATGAAATTGTGGGAAACAGTTCTTTTTCTCATTGCAGCACAAATACACTTTACATGTACTACATTGTGAATGTGGTCTCGACTGAATTTTATTTTTCGCACACATTTCGCATCGTCCTCTTTTACAACTGAACACTACAAAATGGTTTCCTCGGTTGCCAAGACGTACATCCTTCGGAACAGAAAAGTTATCCTTCCTTCTCTTTGGGAGAGTTATTTCATCTTTACCAGAGTTTCTCTTTTTGAGATTTGGCACTTGCTGTTCATGCATTAGCCCTAGTGCCACAGCACGCCTGAATTCCAGCAGTGGCAGTGCCCCATGTAGATCACTGAAAATGACGTAAGCATTGACAAAAGCAATTTCTATTGCTCCCCAGAAGAGACGGTGCCACCATTTCTTTGATCGGTTGTCAAGACCATAAGTTGAGCGTAATCTGTCTGCATGATCTACACCACCCATGTTTTTATTGTAATCACACACTATAACTGGACATGGTATAGTCATACTAGTTCCATCTTTCTGTTTTCTTGTCACAACGCTCTGTTCAGTGCCATGGAAGTTTGACGCAAAATACACTACTTTATTTTCCTTCCATTGAAATACTGTTAGGTCTAAAGATGACTCTCTGTGATTTGATTTAGACATTTTTCTTTAGGTAAATTCCCTGGCAAACCTTTCCTGTTTGTTCTAATGTATTTATGGATTTCTGTGTGAGAAGAAGTGGACAGAACAACTAGTGAGAGGTAACGCATTGTTGCTACAATAAAGTATTCGCACAACCTGACGGTACTAATAAGTCCGCCTTATATTTTCCACTTTATCTCATTCACTTGTAACGTAATGCTTCAAACTATTATAAAAAATCAAAGAAGGTAAGTACGTACAATGGAAAACTCAACGGATGTTTCAATAAATTGCGCGCAAATTCAGGCAACGCCATGGAAACAAGCACATACAATCTTCTGTTTTCACAGCAGCGCACGAAAAACAATTTCAAGCTCTGACCGCCAGAGAGATCTATGTATTGCACAATGACATCTATGAAATGGTAGAGCAGAGTTACTGTTACGTACCGACAGGCTCTCAGATCACGAAACTGCACCACGAGAAAATAATGAGAGTCAAAACTTACTGGTACTTTTAAGTACCATCAGGCAACAAAGGGTTAAACCACCTCTCTGACTCCATCTCCCCTTAACCTACTGTTTCGCTAAGAGCTTTATGAGTCCTTGGGGACACCTAATGTTACACTAATTGATTTATGACCCCATGGGATAATCTGTCCAAGAAACTCCTCACCCCAACCCTCTCTCCCTTCTTGTCCACCAACCCTCTGGGATAAGGGACACTTGTTCAGTTTTGGGCCAGTTTTCCCCCTGGGAATTCCCCCAGACCTCCCATCTCATCACGACTTCACTCCTCCCCACCCCATCTCGAAACTGGTGGGAAAAAGACTCAGTCTGTGCCAGAGAAGGAGGATCTCATGACACGAAATTCAAAGCAGTGTCAATAGTATATTGACGCATATCCTTTATTTAATCAGTATCCAAATGACAGGGCTCCCCTTTTTGGGTAGAGTTCACGTCTGCCACCACTTCCCATTAAGTATAACTGTAAGCACCAATCAATGGTATGGAGTGCACTATATTAGCCCCCATTTGAATTCAGCCACACATGTGTCTGTTGTCTGGGTGATGCTATAGAAGTCAAAAACCGTCCAATATCATAATTACAAATCATGACATTAAAAACCACAGACCACTGATCACATATCAGCATCCTTTGATCTGGCAGCTTCGAATAAAGCATCAGGTGGCGGCATTCTATCAGGAAGTTTCAGAGTCGCTTCCTCATTGTGTGCGAGCCAATGTCTCCAAACCCGCAGATGATCGTTCTGATCCCTCCTCGGAATACTGTGTTCTTCTGCTAGTTTCTCTGGATGCCAGTGTAGTACTGTGTTTCAAAGTGATTACTTTCCTATTGCTCAGAAAGCTAATAATGTCACACATGAGTGGTTTTGGAATCTGTTGATTTTCCAATTTTTTCCCTAAGACTGACAAGACGACGTATTAATATGCTTTCGTCAACTCTATGAATGCAACTGTCATATTATTATTCCGAGAGAAATTTAGCTGTATGTCAGTAACTGACCATACAGGGCTTTCACATATCTCTTTTCCTTTTCCAAACTGAAGTTGTTTACCCTTTACTGTTTTCTTGTTTTCACAACAATATTCAAACCACCCTTTCCACTATTTTCGCACAACACATTAATAAGGTGGTAGGTCAGTACGACTCTCATTTATCATATTTTTTTCCTCGATTTGTGGAAGGGACGACACAAGATGCTTTCAGCGACACAATTTTGAGATTTTGTGTCCATACGCTATTGCAAATTTTAAGCAGCAGAAGTTTCTCTTTCTGTAGGGATGGTGGTCAACGTAATCCCAACTAGGCGCAGTATACTCTTCGCTTGGGAGAGCGCAATTTGGAGTCCTTTCCATGAAAAGGGGTGTTCAATGACACTGTTGTCCTCTTCATATTCCGCCTCATCTTCCTTGTCCATTAAGTCAGGTTCACAAGGACGATTATGAAAGATCATTGGTTGGTGGAGATATGTGGATGTCCATTGTCATACCGACTTTTATTTTTCCATATATTGTGCCAGATCCTGGTTAACAGTGTTTCTTTGCAGACTGCAGTGCAGAAGTTTTGCCACGATTTTCGTTTTTTGCACTATTGTTGACTGCACCTTGTGCTTTTGTTAAAGGCATGAAAGGTTATGTCATTAGGGACATTGTTGTATTTTCTTAACGTCTCCCTTCTTGTGGAGTGCTTCACATTCTGAATCCCACCAGTAGTAGGACAAAGCAGATCCTGGGACACTTTTTTATATCAAACTCATATGTTAATTAATTAAACTGATCAATTAAACCACCTCTCTTCCTCTCCTTAACATATCGTTCTGCTAAGTGGTTTGTGGCAAGCTGGGGATACCTGCTGTCATGTTAATAGATTTATGATGCCCTAGGATAATATGTCCTTCTGAGAAACCACTCACCCCATCTCTCTGCCTCTCCTCCTCTTTAATATCTCTGGGAAAAGAGTTACTTGGTCAGCTCTGGGCTACTTTTCCCCTTTCTGGGAAATCCTCCTGCTGTCTCCTCCCTCCCTCACTTCACCCCTCCCCTCCTCCAATTGGAAATTGATGGGGAAAAGTGTCAGTCTGTGTTAGAGAGGAAGGATCTCACGACACGAAATTCAGGTGAGTGTCAATAACAAATTGTGCAAGGCTCTCCTACTTGGACAGGGCTGTATCCTGGCCCTGTCATGAATGTACCCTGTACCAGGGGCCTCCCTACAAGAAACCAATACAGACACAAAAATAGCACAGTTGCGCCAATGTTGACAACTATACTGCATTTACAAGCAATTTTAGAAAACGTGGATGGAAGTGAGGTCATGATCACATGAAAAGAAGTGACATGAAGTCGATAAAATTAGAAAATTGATGGAAAATACATATAAATTGAGGGAGAATATGACAAAATGTAGGAAAATTGAGGGAGAAAGAGAGAGTATTCCCACGTCTGCTTGGTACAGGAAACTCCTTGTACTTGGAAACGAGTGTCTGACAGCAAGAGGAACATGAGAAAAAGTCGAAATGGAAGTACTGGGAACCAAGCAAACAGTAATTTCTCGTGGACAGCTGTAAGACGGCCAGAATAGCTTGCTGAGCGTGGATGACCACCATATGTAGAGTAATAAATTTATATGTCAGATCACAAGCCAGGGTGTGACCCAAAGGTATCTGCAACCACATTGTAGATTTTTATACAGTGATCAGACATGAGACTTCGATAGACTTTACGTCCTCCTTAGCTAAAGAGCATTTTACTACCAGCTTGTGGCCGCAATGTACAGCTACCAAATTGATTGTGTGTTTGATCCTGTGAAAGACTGTTAAAGTGTTTTAAACTCTAACAAACAATATTTACAATGTGCTTCTTTGTGCTCTCTACCAATCACAACTACGCGGTGTGAGCTAACAAATACCTTACACAACAGTTACTGCATGTTTTTTTAACAGGACTATGCAGTATGTCTGCTAAGGTAATAGGGGTAAAAGCAAGTTCACTGTTGTCTTGGGTGCTCTCCTAGGGATCATAGCAAGCGGGTGCAGTTGAGAGGAATTGTAACTAGGTAGGATTTAATGGTACATTCTAGGGAGAGGGAGTCGTTGTGGTATGTCACTTATCATACATTTAACAATTTTTCCATTGTTCTCTTGGACTGCATGAGTTGTGTGGTGTAACCTGTGTTCGACATATATACTATTGAGTATTCTGTGTGTGTCTTAGAGCGATATCTAGTGCACTCTTTAACAGAAAGCCTCCCCATGCCACAGTCAGCACAGGACTTACAACGCATCTATGATGAATCACGACCACCAAACCTACCAGAAACGTATTTCGGCAGCATTCACTAGACAAACGAAGGTGTATGCGAAGCATTCCATTTCCCTGCATCTTCGGCATATATCGAATCTTCAGTTTCATGACTATAGCGATTTTAAATCAGTGACCAGGGTTTGTGAGGTACTGCAATCCCCATGGAAACATTTGCGTGATAGATGTTGTGTGGAAGAGACTATGTTTTGTTCACGGAGTTAGTGCAGCTTCTCGTGTTATTTCACATGTCAAACACCGCTGCTATGTTATGTCAATTTCCTCAAAATATGTCACTATTTCAAACATTTTTCCATTACTGACAAGTCAACATGCAGACGGTATTTATTTTCGATATATCAGAAGGGAGAGACATGATAACATCTTATCAAGTACTCTACAAAATGACGTTAGCGAAGTTTTTATAGATCGTAGTTTTACTCCACTGGATGCTACAAAAATAACTATGAGAGAGACACTGTGAGGTCAACGAAGAGTCTGACGCATCACGCTGTCGTATTTCGAATGTAGCAGTCATAGGAATACGACAAAGGAGATCAGGATATGTACAGGGTGATATTTATAGACCGTCATCCTATATCGATTAATTGTAGGTGTTATGCTTCTGACCTTCTTTATGCAATCCACGTATGATTTGCATGGTTGTGAATTTTTTCCTGTATGTTAGTGTGGTATTTTTCTCGTTGTGATAGCTTTCTACCCAATCAGTGACGGGTGGATGACTAGAATCCTTCCAACTAATGGAACAATGCTGTTGGAACGTAAGAGGATTTCAAGAGAATTGGCAGGGGTCTGTAATTTTGTGGGGGACATTCCTAACTCGTCGAAATCAGGTGAGTTAAAAGTTTGTATATTTACATCTGTATGCATACTTCTCAATCAATCGTATGGTATGTAGTGGAGGATACCCTGTACCACTACTAGTCATATCCCTTTCCTGTTCCGCTAGTAAATAGAGCGAAGGGAAAAAGACTATCTATATGATTATATATGACCGCTTATTTCTCGTGTCGTACGTTCGTGGTCCTTATGCGAAATGTATGTTGACGGCAGTAGAAAACTTCCGCAGTCTGCCTCAAATGCCGGCCGGTGTGGCCGTGCGGTTTTAGGCGCTTCAGTCTGGAACCGCGTGACCGTTACGGTCGCAGGTTCGAATCCTGCCTCGGGCATGGATGTGTGTGTTGTCCTTAGGTTGGTTAGGTTTAAGTAGTTCTAAGTTCTAGGGGACTGATGACCACAGATGTTAAGTCCCATAGTGCTCAGAGCCATTTGAACCATTTTTTTCTGCCTCAAGTGTCTGTTCTCAATAGTGTTCCTAGAAAAGAACATCGTCTTTCCTCAAGGGATTCCCGTTTCAGCTACCTGGAAAGTGTAATCCGACTGCTCACCACGCAAGGTGGCTCTCACGATCAGTTTAATTAATTAGTCAATCAATTTGAATCAATGATTGCCGCTGGGTGGACGGAAGCGAGGTCGAGGCTACCATGGATATAATTCGAGAGCTGGAGCGGTAATCAGACTTTTTTTTTTTTTTTTTTTTTTTTTTGGTGCGCGATTTTTTAACGAAATTTCAATTTCCCACCTACACTGGAACAGATGACCATCGTAATAAAATAAACTATATTACCGAATTTGTAAAGTGATACAAATCCTAAACCTGATATTTACGCCTCCTCTGTGCTGCTACCTTAAGAGACTTGGTTGGAGATGATGAATTTAGCTTCTTAAAGAGAGTTCGAAAGTGAGGAGATATCCTGTGACAGAGGTAGAGCATGCTCTTAGCATTCTGTCATGATCCAAAAATTAATTTTATATCTACTCCTGTGATGGCGGACAAAGCAGATATTAAGCTGATAAAAACATATATTTTTATACCTGATGAGAGGGTATTTGGAGGCAATATAGCCCATGCCATGTTGTTGTAGAAGTTTTCAACGAAATGTAACGATACTTTAGCGATGTGAAAACACTTGTAGGCTCTGGTTTCTTCTGTCTTCGACGAAACTCATATGAAAGGGAGGAATCTACATTTAGAATGATAGATTCGAGGTGTATGGTCAACAAAATCCCTGTCTTGGACTGGGTAACATGGATTTCTTTTACTGGGGGAGATGCTATGTTGGGGGTGGACTTGTAGTTAGAACTATATGTCCCAGCAGTACCTGTTTGTCTCAGTGTCTTCGGCCAGTGGCCGACCGGAAGCCGCGGCTTTGCAGCCACTTGACAGAGAGCAGAGGTGGTTTCCCAGGTATCTAATAACAAAGGGCTTTGACTTGTGGTCTGTGTTCGCATGACTGTCCAGGTGGTGATACTCGGAGGGCCATGTGGGTGGATGAATAGCGAACTGCTTCTTAGTATGAACTTTGTTGGCTTCATGATCACGTGGGTTATGGGCAACACATGGAAGAGGGTGATTGTGTTCTCAAACGTCTTTGCTTGCAATACACCAATATATGGCAAGCATTTTCGAAATTTAATTATTTTATTTGCTTTCGACTGTCTGTACAAGTGGGGATGGGCCACTTTACTCTTTGTGGTTTGATCACCAGTCAGTAGTTCCCACCGATGGCACTTTGGGCGCTGGGATCACTCACTCACTAGTTGTGCATGGGCCTGGGCACAAAACTTCCAGATACCATGCGAAGCAGACACCTTGTCACGACTGTCCCAGCGAAATGCAGTAAGAGAGTTATCTTTCTAGGAGCTGTTAGCGGATGTAAGTTTTATAGAGTCTATTTGTGGTGTACAGGGTGATTATAATTAAAGTTAAACCGCTGTAGAAATAACACCACTGATCAGAATGACGTCAAAATGCAACGGAATATTATCAGAGAAGGGGGAAAACGTATGCCAGAAGAAAAATAAATAGTAACAAAATGTTGCTGTAACCATCCTAATTTAATAGTGGTCGACTACAAATGACAAATGAATTATACGACAATGCCTAACGTGTACGTTTGACATTAAAGAAACTGTGCTACTCAGTGTGCAAGAGTGTACAGGTGTGATACAGTTAGTTACGTAAGGCCATCCACTACGGCAAGGTCATGTCACATCGGATGGGAAAAATCGGTTTTTAAATATCCTGAGGCCAAAAACGGCATAAAAGGCATGAATCAAAATCAAATCAGATTATTAATTTCCATGTGACTGGCGCAAAACATGTTATTTGCAACAAGTTGAAACGAGAAATAGCATGTTCCACAACAGATAGAAGTGTTTCCGGAGTCACGTTCAGAATGTGTTGCGCAATGCATGCCTTCAATGCCGCTAAGTTTTGCAATCGGAACACTGAACACATCTTTCAGATATCCCCACAGCCAGAAGTCACACGGACTATAATCAGGTGATCGTGACGGCCAGGCCGTAGGGAAATGACGGCCGATAATTCTAGCATTTCCGAAATGGCGCTTCAGCAGCTGTTTAACTGGATTTTCAATGTGCAGAGGTGCGCCTTCTTGCATAAAAACGATGCCATCCACACATCCACGATGTTGGAGAGCTGGAATGACTCACTTACCAGTGACGGTACAGGCAACAGGACCGGAAGCACCTGTCTCTTTGAAGAAATATGGCCCTATGATAAATGATGCAGTAAACCCGCATCACAAGTGACCTTTTCAGGATGAAGTGGTACTTCATACGCCCGCTAAACCAACTGGGCAGAACAGGTAATTAGGATTGTGGAAAGGGCCAAATAAGGTTGGGGTCAGTTTCACCTTCTAATTGTAGTTTATTGTAGTTTAATAAAACATTTACAACCAAATCAGCACATAGCCGAATCTGTACCAAATACATATCTATCACGGCTGAAGGCCTCCAAACAAGAAATCTTAAGAAATCAACAAGATAAAAATCCAATTAAAGTAGCAAATAAAATAATAAAAAAACATATATCACAACTAGGTGGAATCCCTCAAGGCAAAGTGGATACAACAAACATATGCAAGGTGCAATACAAATGACTGAAGAACACAATTAAGTTTCAAAATTTTAAAATATATTACCATAGTATTTTAAAGGCAGAAGGCCGCAATGTTTAAGCTTGAAAGAAAATTTTAGGAATAAAGATGCAAGGCTATAAGCCCTCATTTAATTTGGCAAAATTAAAAAAGAAACGAAAATATAATCATAAGCCTTACATTTTAAGTAATTGAAAACAGATAATTTAACACCGGTGGGAAGGACAATAAGACAACGGAACTCGGAAGCCTCCAGGGAGGTCGGGACAGCCACGGATCACCCGACACAATGACTTGCTTCCCATCAAGCAGTGCATGAAAACTCAAACACAAAAGTTTACAAGCGTGATAATGCACAATGAAGTACGTATTAGCTGTCAAAATTACACACCATGTTGGACAGCGACAACAGGTGAGGAAAGGACGCTGCTGGAAATTACGTTAGTGCCCAGAGCAGGTAACCAGAGCACTAACGGCCACAAGGCAGAAAATTCCGCTGATGCACTCGAATTGTAACCAACCAAAGTAGTTTACTGCACCGCATGGCGGCTAAATTTCAGCCAATAGAAACAGTCGGTGTTGCCCACAAGAAAACCTCCCCAAAGGCAAACCACCGAAACGAACCACCACAGCATGTATAGACGTGGCTTGGGTAGTTGAAACCACTACTCAACTTTGACGTCCTGGGCTGGTGAACCACGAAGCTCGTAGCGATCGGACAGCTGCACACACGCTCCGAAATTGCACAGGGACCGCCAGCGGACCCAGCCGACTGCACTGCACGGAGATAACTTCCCTGGTCCACAGCAAACGACCGACTCCCTCAGAATGCCGACAACATCTAAAGTAGTGGTCAGTGGAAATAACGCCAACTACAAACACAAACTGACAAACACTTGCACGAAGACCTGAACGATACCCTACAATAACTAAGCACGCACGAAGACAAATCAGGAAACGATGCACACACACACACACACACACACACACACACACACACAGCCGACTCATGAACGATAGGCGAGCCAAAACGCGTCGTCCGGTCGTCCGGTGGGACGACCGACCGACGATCCACCAAGACCGTGGCCCAGCTCAAGTGATGCGTGGCGGCAATGGTCGGGCGAGCCATGCCGACGCAGACCTCACTGCTGCTCCAACCCGACTGCACTAGTGCCGCATTGCAACTCTCCGACTAGCAAATCGAAAGTCGCGACCAGAACTGGTTACAACAGACAACGACCGGGAAGTAATAGGAGTCGATCAAAGATACTACGAGAGGGGATATATCGATATGCGCTGCTAACGCCGCTCACGGACGGGCAAAGCAGCAACTCAGTGACGGTAGTAATTTAAATTAACGTAGTGAGGTGGAATTACGTTAAAAACAGGGTGTAAAATACATGATGGCTGGAACACGAGCCACGCACGGCTTAGTACTGGTTGATTTGTGAGTGGATTTTCCGTTGCCCATATTCGACAATTCTATGTGTTGACATATCCTGTCAGATGGAAGTGGGCTTCGTCTGTCCACAAAATCTTCCACGGCCAATCATTGTCCACTTCCATGCGAGCAAGAAATTCTGAAGAAAAGGTCTCTCTTGCAGGCATGTCAACAGGAAGCAAGTCGTGCACATGTGTAAAGAAGGATGTTTCGTAGGATTTCATGTACCAATGTTCGGGCATTTCTCCGTGCACTACACATTTACACACCAGCAATCGTCTCCTCCTGCACTACTGTGGTCAGTACTTCACTGATGTCGAACAATTAGTTTCCTCCCTCTACCAGGTTGCACACCAAAAGAACCCATCTTTTCGAATTTCCAAATGAATTTCTCCAGACCCCCGGCAGTCATCGAACCAACGCCTTTTTTCATACCCTTCAGTGTCCGGAACTTCTGCAGAGCGACATGTGCACAGTCATCATTGTTGTAATTCAGCTTTACAAGCAGAGCGCGATCCTGCATTGAAACGGTCGTGGCTAACGTGGCAGACGCGAAAGGAGGAGAAGCCTTGTACCTGGCGTTATTTACACAACTTCAATGGGTCCTGCGCATGACAGATGTTCTCATTTACGTATTGTGACACATACAGCGCCACCTATTTATCAATTCTCACACTGTTTTTTTTCTTCTGCCATAAGTTTTCCCCCTTCTCTGATCATATTCCGTTGCAATTTGTCGTTATTCTGACCAGTGGTGTTATTTCTACAGCGTTTTGAAAGTTTACCTTTAATTATAATCACCCTGTACATGTTAAAGGGGTTTTTTCGTGATCTTCGTGGAATGGTTACAAGTAGTGGATCAAACTGTGGTCTACAGCACTTTTGATATCAGATTACTATGCAAATTAATTAAATTGTGACAGATGATTGACTTATGACCTTAACCTATTGTTCTGCTTCATGATTTTTATGTAACCCCTCTCTTAACCTATTTTTTACATCAAATTATTTGACTAATTAATTAACTCTATCAATTAATTAACTCGTCCCTCTCAGGGAAATCCCCCATCCCTCCTCTCTCATACCCACTCCCCTCGTCCATCTGGAAACTGGTGGGAAAAGGACTCATTCTCTGCCAGAGAGGAAGGATCTCATGACATGAAATTCAATTACATATCAGGAGATATATTATTTATTAATAAAATTCATTCCTCATGGATTGAATCTTTTTATTTTGCGGGAAAAGCTTACATCCAACAAATGCATGTCCTAAACACATAATTCCACTGCTCCAGATTGTAAATGTTGTCTTATTTGAAAATTTTCGTATATGATATGCAGGGATCGACTGAGCTAGTGCATAACGCCATCACAAGGAGACATTCCATCCACCCCCCTCCCCAGAACCTTCGCCCCCTGCCTCCCCAGCCCTCCCGGAAAAAAATGGGCGAGAAAAAGACTGTCTAGTCTATGCTGTAGAGAAATCACAACACAAAATTCAAATCAGTGTCCATAATATATTAATGCATATTCTGTATTTAATCACTTTGTGGGAGAACGGCTCCCCCACTTGGGTAGAGCTCATCTCTGCACCTCCACTTCCGCTGACATAATAACTACAAGCACCGAGGAATGGAATAAAGTGTGGTATAGTAGCTCCATGTTGGGGTCTTCCACACGTGAGTCTGGCCTCTGGGTTCCTCCATGCAGTTCAAAAACCACCTATGCGCTAAATACAGATTATGATACTAAATATTACTGACCACGGACCGTATGTCACCCTCCTTTGATCTCGCAACACTGAGCAAAGCATCAAGTGGCCGCATTGTGTTGATCGGGAAATTCCAGACTCACTTCCTGTCGCTGTCTCTCTGAAGTGGTTACTTTCTGTTGCTGTGTGTGAATCCGTGTTTCCAACAACGTAGGAGGAGGCTTTCGTCTCTTTTCAGAATACTGAGATAAAGGGAGAGCTGATGCAATTTAGAATTTAAAAATAGAGGCAAATAGTCCATTTGCATTACCATAGCAAATTAATTTTTTAACGATTTACAGGGGTGAAACAGATCACTTAAAACACCTGCTCGCATCTTACGATGATCCTTCTTTGTAACAAAAATCTATTTTCAACATTTGAGTATCACACACGAAAATTATGCAAGTCAAGTAATTAAATTCCCACCACAAAGAGATCATAGTGCTAAATATATGGTTCAAATGGCTCTGAGCACTATGGGACTCAACTGCTGAGGTCATTAGTCCCCTAGAACTTAGAACTAGTTAAACCTAACTAACCTAAGGACATCACAAACATCCATGCCCGAGGCAGGATTCGAACCTGCGACCGTAGCGGTCTTGCGGTTCCAGACTGCAGCGCCTTTAACCGCACGGCCACTTCGGCCGGCTTGCTAAATATATCTGAGGTCTTGTATGCACCAATGTTTCAGAAAACAAGCACCCTCCTCTACCACAACATTTCCACTATACATATCTGGTGAAAAAACCCTACTAATCACACACACTTGAAGAGTGTACCATCTGCAGACTGCTGAGAGCTGCAGGTGTGCCACCGACAGGGACTTCGCATCGTCTCTCGGGCACTGGTCAGGAGAAACCCGCACATACATTGGCAGCTGCGCGCATTACCCCCAGAATCCACGCGCTAGTCCTAGTGAATACTAAGAGGTTGGCGAGATTGTCATCAAGCAGTCAACTGATCAGTTTACATGGGGTGAATAATCGTTAAGTGCAAACACACATCATATGGAATCTTCTTATGCAATACGCACGTTTACTTCTGTCGCCACTCACCTAGCATACTAGTCACTTTGCTAGTCAGTCATCAAGAGAAAGCCTCCGCCAGGACTTGTCATCGCTGCCGTGGGCAAGAGCTGACACTCATTGCATTATTTGCAGCTAACCAGGACTTCCCGACGACCGAAGTCTTCTGCCCACACCTGCTGCCAGCTGTGGCACATTGAGAGACAAGCAGAATGGCTTGGATGTGTAGCTCTAATTGCAACTCTGCACCGACTTAGTCTCTCCCCAGTTTAAAAAATTCACTTTACCCAATCTGAGACAGGGGTGTTGTTGACTATAAACCTCGAATTTCTCGGGCAAAATGTAGATTTCTCTCCGTTATACGAGTTATTTTCGAAGACAGAAGAAATCGGGGCTTACACTCGTCTTCACGTTGCTGAAGTATCGTAACTTGTGAAAATCCTGAAACAACACGGTATAAGCCATGTTTACTCTACGTATTATCTTATCAGGTAAAAAAAAATCTGTTCTAATCAGCTTAATATCTGTTGCAATCTCCACCACAGCAATAGAATATTAAACTCATTTTTGGAACCTGACAGACTGCTAAGATCTACCTCTGCCACAGGATGCTTCCTCACTTTCAAACTTTCTCAAAGTAATCAAATTCTTCATCTCATACGAAATTAAGGTAACACCATAGAGCCCGCAGCTCGTGGTCGTGTGGTAGCGTTCTCGCTTCCCACGCCCGGGTTCCCGGGTTCGATTCCCGGCGGGGTCAGGGATTTTCTCTGCCTCGTGATGGCTGGGTGTTGTGTGATGTCCTTAGGTTAGTTAGGTTTAAGTGGTTCTAAGTTCTAGGGGACTGATGACCATAGATGTTAAGTCCCATAGTGCTCAGAGCCATTTGAACCATTAACAGCATAGAGAAGTTGTAAATATCAGGTTTTACTACGTATCAAATTATAACTGAAGATCAAACAAACTGGTACACCTGCCTAATATTGTGCAGGGCCACCGCGAGCACGCAGAACTGCCCAAACACGACATGGCATGGACTCGACTAATGTCTGAAGTAATGATGGAGGGAACTGACAGCATGAATCCTGCAGGGCTATCCATAAATCAGTACAAGGGGGTTAAGATCTCTTCTGAACAGCACATTGCAAGGCATCCGAGATATGCTCATAATGTTCATGTCTGGGGAGTTTGGTGGCCAGCGGATATGTTTAAAGTCAGAAGAGTGTTCCGGTAGCCACTCTGTCCGCATTGTTTTGCTGGAATTGCCCAAGTCTGTCGGAGTGCACTATAGACATGAATGGACACAGGTAATCAGACAGGATGTTTATGTACGTGTCACCTGTTAGAGTCGTATCTAGATGTACAAGGGGTGCCATATCACTCCAACTGCACACGCCCCACACCATTAAAGAGCTTCTGCCAGCTTGAACAGTCCACTGCTGACATACAGGGTCTATGGTTTCGCGAGGTTGTCTCCATACCCGTACATGTCCATCCACTCGAAACAATTTGAAACGAGACTCGTCCGACTAGGCAACATGTTTCCAGTCATTAACAGTTCAATGTCGGTATTGATGGGCTCAGGCGAGATGTAAACCTTTATGTTGTCCAGTCGTAAAGGGTACAAGAGTGGGCCTTCAGCTCCGAAAGCCCATATCAATGAAGTATCATTGAATGGTTCACACACTGACAATTGCTGAAGGTCCAGCATTGAAATCTGCAGCAATATGCGGAAAGGTTACAGTTCTGTCACGTTGAACGGTTCTCTTCAGTCGTTGCTGGTCCTGTTCTTGTAGGATCTATTTCCGGCCGTAGCAGTGTCGGAGATTTGATGTTTTAGCGTATTCCTGATATCCACGGTACACCAGTGAAATGGTTATAAGGGAAAATCCCCACTTCATCACTACCTCGGAAATGCTGTGTCCCATCACTCGTGCGCCGACAATAGCACCACATTCAAACTCACTTAAATCTTGGTAGCCTGCTATTGTAGCAGCAGTAACCGATCTGACAACTGCGCCAGACGATTGTTGTCTTGTGTAGGCGTTGCCGACTGCAACGCTGAATTCTGCCTGTTCACATATCTCTGTATTTCAGGATGCATGCCTATACCAATTTCCTTGGTGTTTCGATGTAGATGATTTTATTACGATGGTTATCTCTCCCAATGTAGGTGGGAGATAGAAATTTAGTTGAAAAATTTCGCTGCGACGGAAAAACGTCTGATTTCCACTCCAACTCCCGAATCATATCAGTGGTACTCTAGTCCTCGTCTCCACACATCCTTTGGCACGTCACTGATATCAAATCGATAGACTAATTAATTAAACTGAACTTTAGAGTCACTTTGCACAGTTTGTAATTTATTTCAAGCTGTCGGGTTATGCTCGCCAGGTAGCACTAATGGGAGTCCCTGGAGGGAATACGACATTCTTTTTTAGGAACACTATTGAGAACCAACATTTGAAGCTGACCGCAGAAGGAATATACCGCAGCCAACATACATTTTACATAATGACAACGCATATAAGATAAGAGAAATTAGCTCTTAAGGAGCCATATAGGCAGTCTTTCTCCCTTCTTGTGTTTGCGAGTGAAATAGGAAAGGGAATGACTAGTAGTGGTACAGGGTACACTCCGCCACACACCGTACGATGGCTTGCAAAGTATGCATATAGATGTAAACGCAAATTTAGTCTACCTATTAAGGTGTCATTCCATCCATTTTATAGTCACACAAACTTACGAAAAGATGTTGCCTCCCATTTATAGAGAAAAGATGGAACCTCTACTGGTGATTGTCTCGCGGTAAAAATCTTAGTACTGGGCTCCAATTTTCTCATTGCAGTCACTTTGTGAGACGTACGTTCAAATGGCTCTCAGCACTATGGGACTCAACTGCTGAGGTCATTAGTCCCCTAGAACTTAGAACTAGTTAAACCTAACTAACCTAAGGACATCACACACATCCATGCCCGAGGCAGGATTCAAACCTGCGACCGTAGCGGTCTCGCGGTTCCAGACTGCAGCGCCAGAACCGCGCGGCCACTTCGGCCGGCTGAGACGTACGTGAGAGGTTGTAATATGCGTACGCACAACACTTAGAAGAAACGTTGTGCTCGCCTTTCAACTCCACTTACCTGCCGTATTCTCACGAAACTTCCAGCCTTCGACATACAGCATTTTAATATACATGATATCCATGAGTAAGAGATGTCCCTTGCTAAGTCACAGAGCCCTGATAATTCCCTCGAAATCCTATCACTTTCCAACAGCACTGTTTCATCAGTTAGAATGCTGTCCAATCTTTCACCCACCAAGGCCTAGGTAGAGAGCTATCACAACGAGAAAAGTAGCACACTAGCATACAGGAGGAAATTCACAACCATGCGGAGTATACATGGGTGGCACAAGGAAATTAAAAATCATAACACCTCGAATATCACTCTGTAGATGTCCTGATCCCCTTTATCATAGTCCTGTGATTACCACATTAGAAATACAACAATTTAATGGTGTCAGAGACTTCATTGACAGCACTGTCTCCCTCTTTCTCTTTCTCTCTCCTCGTTTTATTCATAATATCCAGCGGAGTAAAACTACGCAATATAAATATTTCGCTAAAATCATTTGCTAGAGAACTCTATAAGATATTACTGCATTACTCTCTTCCGATATATCGAAAAAAAGTAATGTCTCCATGCTGACATCGAACCATATATGGTGATCCTATTAAATATACACGTATTGGTCCACTGGAGCAGGTGGCCAGTGATCGAAGTCATTTGCACACTTCTGTGTAAAGTTCTGCCGTCTGTACTTTAGGAGGACCATATCCCACTGTATATCAGTCACAAGACATGGTCCCTGTGTTGTTCTTTAATAAACAGTTTGATACATTCTTTTTCTGCTGTAACGCATACAAGAAGTATAGGACTGCATATGACTACAGCTTTGTACACCACCATACGCTTTGTTTTCCCACCACGAATTTGATGTCTGCATCAAGTGCTATAACTGCATTAACACGTTTCGATCCATCACTGGTGTAAGTTTTGGGGCTCCCACAACACACAGGATTATTGAAGTAAAAGACAGAGGCGGTGTTTCTTATTGACAGCAATGTCAATTTGCGATGCTCATATAAATGTGGATGTACTGCGAACCCAGTTACACTGCCTACATCACTTATCACAAATACTATTTATTGATGCAGGAAATAGCCAGCAAGAAGAGAGGAGGTGTAAAAACTACGTTTCTTTGCCAAAAATCTTTATAAATTCGTTAAGATTTTATTACAATTATCCATCTTTCCCTATGTGGATAGGAACGTCAAAATATTCTCTCATTTGTGGATCCTGAGCAAAACTCTAGATGGTCTCTCTATGCATCTTTTAACTGTTCCTCTGTGTTCAGTTAACCCTCCCTGTAACATTGTCTCCAATTTAATCTGGAACTAACCAGACGTAGGAGGGCACTATACACGCTACATACGACGTCTCCTGAAGGATCAGAACGAGTTAAGTTGCAGTTAATCATTGGGCTTTGATATTATGTTTTCGGAAAGAGAATCACACACACTCCAAACTTGCACAACCAACCGAAGCCTGTGATATAGACCGGTGTTCTCATTCCAATACAATGACTATCGTCCCATGAAGACTATTCTGCACCAATCTTACTCATGTCACTCACCCAACTACACACGATCATACATGGACGCATGCATGCATGCTGAGGAGGTTCGCCCGTTTATTGGTGTACAGCAGATACGAACCTGATACATTTTAGAGTGTAGTGATGATATAACAGATGATTAAGAGGAAGAAGAAGAATAAATGAATGCTTTATGAATGATGGAACTCCAGACAGAAGGAGTTTGAAAAATTTTACGTAAATAAATTGTACTATTAGTTGCGTAGTATTGTTTTAGTGTTTGGATTTGATACCAGGAAGATGGTGGAAAGAGAGAAATGATTGTTGAACATAAAGACACATTCCTAAGGCTACACAATTCTGCACGTAGACATGCTACAAAGTTAAAGCAGTGTGGTTTCTGATATATTAGTAGCATGGAATGTCACTGTTAATACCCAAATGCAGGAATTTTTATTCCAATACCAGACATACATTGCCTCTGCTTCCATCTCACTCACTATGGCGAGGAAATGTAAATGATAAAACTGCTACCTTCTACACCAAAGGAAAAAAATAGATTCTTTGTGGCACATGGTACTATATAGTTTCTCGAGGTGTGTAGTACTCACTGTTCACATCAGATTAGGGTTCAGAAATTGTACTATGCTGCCATCGGTCCTATAAAATCTTTGTAAGAAATGGGAGATGCTTGACACTACTACATCTTATGAGGAAATAGACGAATGCCTAACAGTGGTGTTTGACATGTGAAATTACACGCCATACTGCACTAAACTAGTGAACAGAGCAAAATATCTTCAGCACATACACAACATCTCCAAACAAATGTGTACGCAGTGATTGCAGTACCTCACAAATTCCTGCCACTGACTTAGAATCACTGGAGTTATGAAACTGGAGACTCTGTTTATATCTGAGATGTGGCAGTGGAATGGAGCACTTCATATACATCTTCTCGTCTAGAGAAGGGTACCGAAATAGGTTCTCCATCGCTTTGGAGGACATGATTCATCACAAATGCATTGGAAGTCCTCTGCTGTCTGTGGTATGGACAAGTTTGTTGTTAACGGTCGCAGGTGGATAGCGCTCTAAGTCACCCACAGAACACGCAGTTGTATACGAGTCGAATGCATGTTGTGCCAAAAACTGATACACCCCGAGAGAACAATTGGAAAAATAGTTAATTGTGTGATAAACGACCTGCCGCTATATCTCCCTCTCTACAGAATGTATCATAAGTCTACCATTAAAACATACCTCATTACAACCCATCTCAACCGATTACTCCATGTGCTTTCTATCATACTTGAATGCAGATCCATGTCAGTTTAGAGGCAAATGGTTTTCTTTTCCAGGAAATCATCAAAGACAGCAGTCAACTTGTATGCATCCCTATTACCTCAATAGTCATACAGTGGCATGTTGTTAGAAACCATGGAGGAACTGTTCCATAAAGTAGTTTTTAACTGACACTGCATGGTTGTGATTGGTAGAGAGTAAAAAGAAGCACAGTGTAAATACTGCTTCTTAGAGATTAAAACACTTAAACAGTCTTGCACAGGGTCAAACACGTGATCCTTTCTGTAGTTGTATATTGCAGTCCCCAAACTGGTAATACAAAGCTCTCTATCTAAGTATACTTTATAAAAAAATCTATAAGGCGGTCGACGGTAACTTTGGGGTCACACCTGGGCTTGTGAACCGACATATATAAATTTATTACTCTACGTTTGGTGGTCATCCACGTTAAACAATCTTTTCCGGCAGCAGCCGTCTTATCGCTGTCCACGAAAAATGACTGTTTCCCAGGTTCCCAGTGCTTCCACGTCAGCTTTTTCTCGTATTCCTCTTGCTGTCACATGCTTATTCCCATGTACAAGAATTTTCCTGCACCAGTTAGGCATATAAGTACTTCCTCATTCTCCCTCCGTTTCCCCCATTTTGGCGTATTTACCCCTAATTTATGTTTATTTTCCATCAGTTTTCGTAACTTCACCATTTTTCACCGTTTTTATGTCAATTCTGCTGATGTGATGATGAAATCACTTCTCACTACATATTTTAAAATAGCTTGTAAATGTCGTACAGCTGCCAACACTTACCGCAACTGCGCAATTTTTCTGTGTTCTCGCACATGTTAAAACAGATTCCTTTTGTTCGTAACAAACTTATTTTTGCCAGCTGTAACAGATCCGTCTCAGAACGTTGCTCCTCCAATGTGTTAAGTGGATATGGAGCGGATATTGCGGTAACATAACCTACCCTTTTGCTTGTTGTTGTTGTTGTGGTCTTCAGTCCTGAGACTGGTTTGATGCAGCTCTCCATGCTACTCTAACCCTTTTGCTTGGCGCTTGAAAATTAGCCCCAAACATTTCTCCACGTACATGTACACCATAATTACTCTACCACGCAAACAATGGGGTTACACTCGTCTGGTGTGAGACGTTCCCAGGGGGGTCTACTGGGGACCGAACCGCACACTAACCCTGGGTTCGGTGTGGGGCGGCGGTGTGGTGAGTGGACTGCTGTAGCCTGTTGTGGGGTTGTGTACTGCTGCGGGCTGCGGCGGGGACGAAGGCTCTCTGTCGTTTCTAGGTCCCCAGTTCCATACAATTCAGTACAATACTGTGGTCAGTGTTACGGCATGTGCAAATAAAATGACCATGTCCGGTCATAAGGAAGGTATGGATTTGACGCGGAAAATAGCGATTTCAAGACATCGATAGCTGTAAGAGAGATGAAAGATTTTAAGAGGAAAATTATGTGCAGTCATAAGAAAGGTATAGATATCGTTATTTCCAGAGGCACAGTCGTCAGGAGGAGGTATTTCCGATACCTCGCTCATTGTTTAATGTCACCAGATTGGTGCTTCTACTGCAATATTAAATTGTAATTACACTGATAAATATGTGGCTAGTTTCCTAGGACGACTTTGCATGGCATGCGAGCGTGTGGCAGGGGTAACTGGTGACCAGAATGAATGGATATTTGTGGCCTAAGGCATGGGGCATTGCAGAATCTCCAAACCAGTCAGACTGGGTACAACCTTGTCGCACACTGGGCAGGTGAATAGCGAAATAATAATCACTATATGTTGGGGAGCTTCATGGTCGCGTGTGATGTGAGCATTCTCCCATCTTTACATGGATATTTGAGAAGAATCAATATCGATGAATAAGTGTTAGCACTGGGAGTATTGATAACATCGGAATTAGAATCACTCTAGTCATCCTAGACACCCTACACAGCCGTGCGATCCTTTCCGCCAGACCGAGTCCGGCAGCTGACATGGCACGATCGCTGAGATGTGTGTACACAGCGGTAACTAGTGGTTCAAATGGTTCAAATGGCTCTGAGCACTATGGGACTCAACTGCTGAGGTCATTAGTCCCCTAGAACTGAGAACTAGTTAAACCTAACTAACCTAAGGACATCACAAACATCCATGCTCGAGGCAGGATTCGAACCTGCGACCGTAGCGGTCTTGCGGTTCCAGACTGCAGCGCCTTGAACCGCAAGGCCACTTCGGCCGGCGGTAACTAGTGCTGCGTAACTCTATGGCCCGGGGCGCTGCAAGTGAATATTGAGACATTAGCGAGCAGGATGTACAAGTGTTTCAGCGATCTCTGACATCTAACTGTGACAGCTACTACTATGGAATGGAAAGTGATTTAAGTGTGTGGTGTTTACTGCTTGTCAACACAGTCCAGTGAACTCTGTATTGCAGCGGAAAGCTGGGAGTGGTATTCGTTGTTGTTACTAACCTGTCACACCGTAAACCCTTCCTCCTCCTCCTCCTCATTCCTGCGGGCACGCATCTGTCCAACCCTTCCCACAAAGTGTTTAAGGACATGGCGCAATTGAGCTGAAATTTTAAATTTTAGCCACCTCCAACCTAATGGACTTCCTCCCAGACGACCTAGCCATATCAGTATCCACCAACAGGAGGTACACAGAAGTCCGGAAAGGTTTGGAAACCAGCGGTTGCGGATTGAATCCCAAAATTTTCTACCACATATACCAATCCCAGTACCCACCAGTAGGATGCAAAGACAAACTGTCCTCACACAGAGGGTTGTTGCTGAGATCTATCCTCAGTCCTGAGACTGGTTTGATGCAGCTCTCCACGCTACTCTATCCTGTGCAAGGTTCTTCATCTCCCAGTACCTACTGCAACATACATCCTTCTGAATCTGTTTAGTGTATTCATATCTTGGTCTCCCTCTACGATTTTTACCCTCCACGCTCCCCTCCAAAACTAACTAGGTGATCCCTTCATGCCTCAGAATATGTCCTACCAAACTATCCCCTCTTCTAATCAAGTTGTGCCACAAATTTCTCTTCTCCCCAGTTCTATTCAATACCTCCACATTAGTTATGTGATCTACCCATACAATCTTCAGCATTCTTCTGTATCATCACATTTCGAAATATTCTATTCTCTTCTTGTCCAAACTATTTACCGTCCATGTTTCACTTCTATACATGGCTACACTCCATACAAATACTTTTAGAAACGACTTCCTGACACTTAAATCAATACTGGATGTTAACAAATTTCTCTTCTTCAGAAACGCTTTCCTTGTCACTGCCAGTCTACGTTTTATATTCTCTCTACTTCGACCATTGTCAGTTATTTTGCTCCCGAAATAGCAAAATTCGTTTACTACTTTAAGCGTCTCATTTCTTAATCTAATTCCCGCAGCATCTCCTGATTTAATTCGACTAGATTCCGTTATCCTCGTTTTGCTTTCGTTGATGTTCATCTTATATCCTCCTTTCAAGACACTGTCCATGCCGTTCAGCTGCTCTTCCAGGTCCTTTGCTGTCTCTGACAAAATTCCAATGTCATAGGCGAACCTCAAAGTTTTTATTCTTCTCCATCGATTTTAATTCCTACTCCGAATTTTTCTTTTGTTTCCAGTCCCAAAGAAAGCAAATGTTGACAGATGTGAAAATTACCGAACTATCAGTTTAATTAGCCACGACTGAAAAATACTAACATGAATTCTGTACAGACGAATCGAAAAACTGGTAGAAGCCGACCTCGGGGAAGATCAGTTTGGATTCCGTAGAAATATTGGAACACGTGAGGCAATAGTGACCCTACGACTTATCTTTGGAAATAGATTAAGGAAAGGCAAAGCTACAGTTCTAGCATTTGCATACTTAGAGAAAGCTTTTGACAATGTTGACTGGAATACTGTCCTTCAAACTCTGAAGGTGGCAGTGGTAAAATACAGGGAACGGAAGGGTATTTACAATTTGTACAGAAACCAGATGACAGTTATAAGAGTCGAGGGGCATGAAAGGGAAGCAGTGGTTGGGAAGCGAGTGAGACCGGGTTGTAGCCTATCCCCCATGTTATTCAATCTGTATATTGAGCAAGCAGTAAAGGAAACAAAAGAAACACAGAGGCTATCGATTTAATTAATTAGCCATCACTTTGATAGACTGGGGGACCTTCATCAAATTATTGGGGTTGTAACGGAAATTTTCCACTATCTTCCTCATTGTTCCAACGGAAATTTGCTGAGAAAAGAAGTGTTGAATTACTTATGGAACGCTAATCGTAACTCCGCGTACACCTCACTTCGGGACCTAACAACTGAGCGTGCGCACTATGGGCAGTGCCAACGATGGTGTCTATCTATGTGGGGACGCAAGGACTGGCAGCCGCCGCCGCTGACACTTGCGACGCCGACGCCGGCGCCATCCAAGACGGCGGAACAGAATTCTGCGCATTCCGTTATAAAATGAACGCGGGCGAGCGGGCAAACGAGCTCCGAGGGAACTGGCGCGGGCCGCCTTGTTAGGAGCGACCGTAATTATATTGCACTCCGAAGGAATTTAATTTAGAAACGCCTCCGCCGCCGGCGCCGCCGTTGCTGTGCTTCTACTGCCTGCGACGGAGCCTCGACTCGTGCAGTTGTCCCAAGGCCTTTAATACCATCGGCAGTTACGGTCGGGATACAAGCAGTGACACTTTAATGATATATTTAGGCAGCAGAGGAGGAGAATGCAATTTGCCCGCCGAAGGAAGCCTTCTCCGCCTGCTTTCTACTCTGTCTTTCTCTCTCCCTCCCTCCGACCCCCCATTACTCCCTCTCACTCTTCTTCCGCGCCAGGCTAGGGCTGAACCTGCGAGCCGCTCGGCGTGCCCACACAGATGGACTAGGGCCGCGTTATATAGAGCTGTCGCTAGGCGCGCGCCCGCGCGCGCGGGGGATGATGGAGGAAGGTTCGGTCCCTCCCCTGGCCCCTTTTTTTCGTGTTTTTTCCTTCCTAAAGAGGTCGGCGGCACCCGCAACCCCCCGAGGACGGCCGTGATTTATGGTCGGGCCTGCAGATCGAGTGCGCCCCCTTTCCACAGCTGGGACGCGGGGCGGGGTACACTCCGCCGCCGATCGCAACTTGACGCCGACCTCGGCCGCCGACCTCCTCCGGCGTCGCCTGTCGCCACCCTGAACGCGACCTCCACACGTCTTCCGTTACCGACTCAGTCAGGGCGGCGGCGAAAATTTAAGATGCCGTGCGAGCACGCGTCACTTCGTCCGTAGATCAAAATTTGCGCTTGTTTATTTATTAACTGAAAATACTACTTCAACTACTGACATTTAATGTCACTATAGTCGACTTAATAGCCTTGTGAGATTCAGCAAGTGTTTACATAAAAATTCTCATTCGTTGTTCCGTCTCAGCTGCACATTTTGAATTAGATTGCAGTACTTTGACATGTGATTCTGAGCAGACAAGGAGGGTTGCCGACGCAATTACTTAGATCTGAAGATGGTCTAGAATTACTGAAACATATAATCTAACCAAAAATGTGCGGCTGAAACGGCGCAATAAATGAGAATTATGACATTTGTTTTATTAACAACTACTGGAACAATGCTTCGGTAAATTTTACTTTCATTTTAATACTGTAATCTCCCCCTCCTTCCTAGTTGCCGCTATTGTTCACAGTGAGCAGTCTTTTCTGAAGATTAGAGAGGAGCAAGATTACAATAAACTTTTTAGTTTAGTTATCTTTTCTTGTACAGCTGGCTCTAGTTCTTCTTGTCTAGGGGTCTGATTATTGAAGCTGAAATACTCATTTTTAGGTCTTCATGGTTGAACTGGTCTAAATAACTTTGAAGATTGTTGTTGCAAAATTTTTGTTTTTGCATTAATTTATTTTGTCATATTTTAGTAAATCACACAGTCTTTTGAATTTTCAAGTTAACAAAGCCGAAATTACATTGTTCTCCCAAACTACAAAAATACATCCTATCACAAGAGAAGCATGCTTACTATTCCCTCATACTGCGGTAATAACAGTATTCCAAAGGGCTTACAATTTTTCTTGACAAATGAATTTCTGTTTGTTTCGATTATTATTTCATAAATGAAAAAATGGTTCAAATGGCTCTGAGCACTATGCGACTTAACTTCTGAGGCCATCAGTCGCCTAGAACTTAGAACTAATTAAACCTAACTAAGCTAAGGACATCACACACATCCATGCCCGAGGCAGGCTTCGAACCTGGGACCGTAGCGGTCACGCGGTTCCAGACTGAAGCGCCTAGAACCGCACGGCCACACCGGCCGGCTTCATAAATGAATCCAGGAATAAACATAATAACAGTACTAGATTGAGTAAATAATAATAGAAATTTTAAGTGTGCCAAATAATTCGTAATTTCAAATGACTCTAAAAAATAATTTTAACTGTACATTTAGAGCGAGTACTTATCGATTGCAACATAGATAAAAAAGTAATTCCTTCTCATAAATTTTAGCTTGAAATATAACATATTGTGTATAAAATTGTATGAAATTTTTCAGAAAAGCAGCTGAGATAATATTGACCTGTCCAAAAGTCGAGATATAATACTGGTATCGACAACTACTGTTGAGGAAAAGTAATGCTGGAGGAGGCTGTCGCGTTATAATACCACTATGAGTATCGATAGTCATACCATCTTCTTCAGGTGGATTATGGTATTTTTACCTGGTTCAATTTGTTTGTGACATGCACATGTGGTGACTATGTTGCAGACAGCGCTGTGGCAAAGACTCAATGTCTCCTCATGCATGAACGTCTGGCCAAATATGATTAGTACACGCTACCACAGCAAAATTAATAAGCTTGTCACTATGTGTCCTGAAGATGATGGTACGACTATGGAAACGGGTAATGGTGTTTAAAAGTAAAAACAACTTGTCTGAAGCAGCGTACCAATAATTTTTTGTGTGCGAACAGTTGCACCTCTTACCAAGCAGTCCATCATGGAAGAGGTATTTATTTATTGCATTACACTTTCCACTGCGCTTTAAGCGACTTCATACAAGACGTCATCGTCAGATGGTGTAGTGTTCAGACTAGAGGAACGTTGCATCGATATCCCTTTATTTATTACGATACCGAAGGATGAATGAGAGGCTATGAGATACCATCTGTGATACATAAATTCGGAGTATAGCATCAGAATTAAGGAACTAGCTCAGATAAAGTATTTTATTGGCCAAAGCAAACATCATAATGGCCTTTCTTGGTAACGTTTGTATGATAAGCTGCTGATAAGTGAAGCAACAGTAGGAGTTCGTCCGAACATTTCCAGTCATCCACATATCTTTGTTAGCGAAAATACATACATAGAAACAAGTGAAATAATATTTATAAGGCAATACGTAAAGCCTGCTTAGGTTTTTCCATCTAGTTTTTTCCTCAAAAGTAAGAAATAACGTCAAAGACAATGTGTTTTTCTCGTTGAATAGAGTTGACTTCTCGTCTGTCAAAGAAATATTTTTAATGAAAACTGCTGTATCGTTTTATGTTCTCAAGTATGCAGTGTGTATGCTTTTTCTCTTTTCGATTATTGTATAACCTAAATTGTTTTTCGCACTCAGGTATGTGGCCTCTCTTGTGAAAGATAACTAAATGGAAGAAATATCCAAATTGTCTTGCAATATTTGCAGAATGAAGAAAACAAATTGAAATAACCAAAAAAAGATAAAACAGACGCAAAAGAATAAAATCCACTGCTGTAAACTGAGTGATCTCACGAAGAAAGATTGACTTTCGATATTAGCTGGCGACGACACCGTCCTTCCCACCAAAGTGAACGTGGTTTCTCCCGAGAAATCCTGACGTTGACGTCCCGTTCTGTTGACAAACATTATAAGTGCCACGATTTAAAACGAATTTTGGGCTGTTTTAAGTTTCGTTCCGTCCCGTTACGTTTTGTTATGTCTGAACTGACCTTCACACATCCACCATTATGTGTATTTATATCAATTAACAATGTGTGGATTAAAAAGGGACTATCTCTCAGCGGAAGACAGTGCCTTATACTAGCCTTTATTAGTAAAAACATCCATGCCCTACTTGCTGATACAAATCCACCTGACGGTAAAGGTGCAATCCTCTGAAACATGGTGTGGAAAGTACACACATCAAAAAAAGTTTTGCATCACCTCGGTTCCCAGAGTTCCGGAACCTGTACAGAAAATTGGAAAAGAGATCAACATAAACATCATTTCCGTCGTTTTTATTGTTCATGAAATCCACACATTGCAGGTCGTACCACCATACAGCGAGACCTTCAGAGGTGGTGGTCCAGATTGCTGTACACATCGGTACCTCTAGTACCCAGTAGCACGTCCTCTTGCATTGATGCATGTCTGTATTCGTCGTGGCATATTATCCACAATTTAATCAAGGAACTGTTGGTCCAGATTGTCCCACTCCTAAACGGCGATTAGGCCTAGATCCCTCAGAGTGGTTGGTAGGTCACGTCATCCATGAACAGCCCTTTTCACTCTATCCCAGCCACATGCGATAGGATTCACGTCTGGAGAACATGCTGGTCACTCTAGTCGAGCGATGTCGTTATCCTGAAGGAAGTCATTCACAAGATGTGCACGATGGGGTCCTGAAATGTCGTCCATGAAGACGAATGCCTCTCCAATATACTGCCGATGGGGTTGCACTATCGGTCATAGGATGGCACTCACGTATCGTACAGCCTTTACGGCGCCTTCCATGACCACCAGCGGCGTACGTGGGCCCCACATAATGCCATCCCAAAAAAGTGGGGAACCTCCACCTTACTGCACTCGCTGGATAGTGTGTCCAAGGCGTTCAGCCTGACCGGGTTGCCTTCAAACATGTCTCCGACGATTGTCTGGTTGAAGGCATATGCGACACTCATCGCCGCTCGGGATTAGCCGAGCGGTCTAGGGCGCTGCAATCATGGACTGTGCGACTGGTCCCGGCGGAGTTTCGAGTCCTCCCTCGGGCGTGGGTGTGTGTGTTTGTCCTTATGATAATTTAGGTTAAGTAGTGTGTAAGCTTAGGGACTGATGACCTTAGCAGTTAAGTCCCATAAGATTTCACACACATTTGAACTTTTTTTTTTTTTTTTTTCCGACACTCATCGGTGAAGGAAATGTGATGCTACTCCTGAGCGGTCCATTCGGAATGTTGTTTCGCCCATCTGTACCGCGCTGCATGGTTTCGTGGTTGCAAAGATATACCTCGTCATTGATGTCGGGAGTGAAATTGCGCATCATGCAGCCTATTACGCATAGTTTGAGTCGTAAAACGACGTCCTATGACTGCACGAAAAGTATTATTCAACATGGTGGCTTTGCTGTCAGGGTTCCTCCGAGCCTAAACCCGTAGGCAGCGGTCATCCACTGTAGTAGTAGCCCTTGGGCGGCCTGAGCGAGGAATGTCATCGACAGTTCCTGCCTGTCTGTATCTGCTCCATGTCCGAACAACATCGCTTTGGTTCACTCCGAGACGCCTGGACACTTCCCTTGTTGAGAGACCTACCCTGGCACAAAGTAACAATGCGGAAGCGATCGAACCGCGGTATTGACCGTCTAGGCATGGTTGAACTACAGACAACAAGAGCCGTGTACCTCCTTCCTGGTTGAATGACTAGAACTTATCGCTGTCGGACCCTCTTCGTCTAATAGGCGCTGCTCAAGCATGGTTGTTTACAACTTTGGGCGGCTTTAGTGACATCTCTGAACAGTCGAAGAGACTATGTCTGCGATACAATATCCACAGTCAACGTCCATCTTCAGGAATTCTGGGAACAGGGGTGACGCAAAACTTTTTTTTGAGGCGTGTCTAATATAATAAATATGCCTGCTTACAGTAAATGGTATTTTTAATTGATATCCATAACAGTAAGTTTCAAGTCTGAATAGAGAATCTGGAATGTGGTCGCACCTCGTCACAGTTCCTATCATCACATTCAAAGAAGGTGTGGCCTGCATGTACGTTTACAAGTATGTGGACTGAGGTCTACTAAGCCACCATTAACGGAGTGAGAAGGAGAAATTGGCGTAGGATGAGTGGAGAAGTGAACTTGTGATTTTAGACAGTGAATAATGTGCAGTCACTTAAGGATTCAATTAAAAAACAGTTTATTTTATCAACAGTTTAATTTTATTTAGAATGGTATCTTACAGTAGCTGTATATCTTCGTAAATCAATGAGTCACCTTAGCACTCCATATGTTATGCCTTTCCAACAACTTCCTGTTCCGGAGTTCTACCTTTGGTTATCAGAGATGAGCGTTTGCTTGTAACTCATTCTGACAATACACAGTCAAATGTCTTAACCGCCACTGGAGAAAGTGTGGGGCAGCACTTGTTCTTCCCTTTAATCTGACACGCAGAAAATACCAGCTATCAGATCCAAACACTATAGTGCTTTTCCTTTTTTAATTGGAAGAAAACTCATGATAAGTGTTGCTGGATACTTACCAGTAACTGAGTTGCAGTCCTTTTAATGTGTACAGATATTTCCCAGTTTATACTGCAGCGTCAAAGTGTCACTATAGTGGCTTCAAAATGGTTCAAATGGCTCCGAGCACTATGGGACTCAACATCTTAGGTCATAAGTCCCCTAGAACTTAGAACTACTTAAACCTAACTAACCTAAGGACATCACACAGACCCATGCCCGAGGCAGGATTCGAACCTGCGACCGTAGCAGTCCCGCGGTTCCGGACTGCAGCGCCAGAACCGCACGGCCACCGCGGCCGGCATAGTGGCTTCAAGACTCTGCTGTGGTGCTGCTCCTGAATACTGCTAACTGCCATCGCTTCCTGGTAATGATCGCCCTGGCCCTGCGTACTAACCGCTTATTTACTAACTTTTCAGGGCTCTTAGATAAGTTTGTCCCCTAATGTTGCTTTCCTCTAACTCTCCAGAAGGTCTTCCTGGGGACTCAGAGTTTTCAGGACGTTCTAGAACGTTCGGGATGGTGTGGCTGCTGCTGGGTACAATCACATTGGCCCTTCCCTGCTATTCCAAGAGTATTTTCCTCGCCATTAGTTACTGCGCTGCCACTTTCACAGTTGGCTGTCTATATGTCTTACTTCATATTCACTTATGACCCGCTTCCTGGTGTCCACCTGACACCATGTGTCGTCTCGTGCGTTGTCTTAACTTTACTCTTAATGAAGTTTCTTTATTTTTGTAGTATCGAAGCCTCTATTCATAAAATTTGACAGCCATGACAATGTTATTCACTCAGTAAACTGAGCAAGTAGTAATGGAAACCAAGAATAACCAAAAAGGAGTTTAAGTGTGTTGGCTAAAGTTAAACATTTGTAATGTAATTGGTTTACCCCTAGTGAAGGCGAATTGCAGAGCTAAACATTCCAGTTCTGCCTATGGCTGGAGATGACGTAGGATTGTACATACCAAGCCTCTTCACAGGTGAAATAAAACTTTTCAAAATATTCAAATGTATATGAATTCCTAAGGGACCAAACTGCTTAGGTCATCGGTTCCTAGAACTACGCAATACATAAACTAACTTAAATTAACGTATGCTACGAACAACACACACACCCGTGCCCGAGGGACGACTCGAATCTCCGCAGGAGGGGGCCGCGCAGTCCGTAACACGGCGCGTCTAACCGCGCGGCCACTCCGCGCGGCACGTAAAGCAAATTAGGAATCTCAGAGTCTGTTTCGGATTCAGATAGTGCGATTACTTTAGCACTGAGGCATTCATTAGGCATTTCATGTTGCCTCACACAGTTATTTAACAACGTAGTTAACCAAATTTTGATCTGTCGCCCAAATATTTTATCTGTCCGTTTACTATCTCAGTCGTTTTCCTTATTGACGCTTTTAGATTTTTTCAGTGCTTCCTCCAACTACTTTTTTCCATTTAAGCACCCTCCAAGTGTTCTGAGTGTTCCAAAACTTCATGCTTTCAACTGTCTCACTTGAATTACTCACCTTTCCTCATTTACTGGTAGTGCCACTGAAAGGATCCTTTGCATTTGATGAACCGTGTTATAGTTGGCTGTTTCAGGATCCGCGTTCCTTTCTATAACCACTTGGGATTGTGTGCAGTGCTGATTAAAGAACATCTTTGATGAAAATATCTGTAGTTGCATGGAAATGGGTTGAGTTTGTTATTACTGCTTCCAACATTCACGAAACTTAAGCCAGTAAGCTTTGTTGAAATTGAATCTCCTTTTGGAAGGGCCAGTCGAAGCTCTTAGTAACGGAAAGAATTAGCATATAATCGATATACAGTGTGTCGTGTGTTAAGGGTGAGGTCACCAACTAATTTGGCAAAAATTAAGCCAGCGTTTAAGCACATTTACATTTTGCATTGCTATTAAAGGAAGTGAATGTTTTGCTTTCTTCCGGCAAGATTTCAATGCATTGTCCCTTCTCATTAGTTTCACCAACGGCAAAGCACTTCTTCAACCCAACACATACCTACCATGGTGAAATTATCCGACCGCTGTCGTTGTACGGCCGGCCTATAGGGTCAATGAGAAGTTTGCGATTCTATGACGTGTATCTTCCAGCCACGTCTGTCAGCATAAATGTTTCCTCGCAATTGGAAACCATGACGTATCGCTGTTGATACAAGCCACCTGATAAGACCGCACTTGTCTCCAGCAACGTAGGGTAGTGTGCAGTAGAAATCTTCCATCGTCCACATGCATTTTGCCGATGTAACTGTCATTTTTCAAATTTCGAAATAAATGAAACTTTATCTAATGTGAATGGAAATCATTGGTGTTAGCTCTTGTTAATCTGGAACAGCTATAACATAAAAGCTTTCTGCGTATCGTACCGCATCATAATGTAAAAAAAAAGACTATACTGGAAAATCCAATGTTTCGGACATGGTTACAAGGACGTTCCTCTGAGTAGACCCAGAAGAAGGCCACTGTGACCCGTGGCCGAAACGTTGGTTTGTCCAGTGTAGTTTTTTGCATTATGGCCCAGTACGACACTCTGAAAAATTTTGTGTCATCTGACTCCTACGGCGAAGCCTACGCAAATATACTGGAGCAGTTTGGTCTAGATATTTACACATTCGCTTTAGGTGGGTTGGTAAATATGCCGGAGACATCGGCGTTGAGAAGACACTGTGAACGATTATATTGTTAGTTTCCAAGCGTGCGATTAGATTGAAATTTCTCTTTTCTAGGCTTATTTATTTACACGGTCTTCTCTTTGACGAAGATAATCCGTTCTTATCCGGCGATTTTAGGTTCATTTAGTTGTCTTCGTCACATACATAGAACAACTACACCCGTACTACATCTATTATAATTCCCCATCTTCGAGAATTCTGACCTACTACTACACCTGTCTCTTCCCATCCCACCTTCCTTTCATCTTTAAATAGTCTGTATAATTTCCCAGCGCACGTTTAATAAACACCCTTTCCTATCGGGTACAACAATTCCCGACAGTGACCTATTCTGTCAACGGTAGCTTTCCGCACTCATTCTATCCCAATTGAAGGGTCCATCCGCCCTCTTCACGTTTCATCCTACCAATTCATACACCTCAGTCATGATCTGGCACCAGTAGGCCGCCCACTACAGGAGAAATGTAAATAACGACCAAATAAGAAGAAACGATAGTATTAAAGATTAACGGTATACTGTGGAACATGTCACGTGAAGAAAATACTCACACGTTTCGTAAATTTAAATTGCTACATTCTGATCATTTACGTGAGTGTATGTGTCTCCTTATTATTATATCACAATAACTGTAGAAATTAGGTGTAGTTTTCAGAGATGAACAACTTTAATCTCCCTTTGAAAACAATTGTCCTGTCCGATACTTTACTTCCGAAGATGGACTGTTACAGAGTTTTGCATATATTTCTACTTTCTGTGTCATCGTTTTATTCCACTGGAGATAGTATAGATCTCTTTTTCATTCTGTTATCGTTTTTGCGAAAATCTATATTATTTTCGAAGCAAAATGAGCTGCAGACACCTAATTTTACCTGTGAATTTGTTTGTTTTGAGACTGTGGTTAATTTTCTCAAATGCCTAATGTCTATCAGGTATGTGAGCACACAATTCCATTTGCTTGTCTTTGTGCAATGAGTATCTTTGTCCTGGTATGAAGTAAACAGACTAAAAATAAAAACGAATACAACAGAATATTCTTTGTTAGCATTTTTCACTTTAAAATAATTACAATTATTTATTCATAAGCATCAGACGTTAATGCTAGTTAAAGAAATATAGAATGGCTTAAGTACCTTCTGGAACACTGTCATTGAAAACAGGGATCAAAACTGAAATGAAACATGTTTAAATAAAAACAGTCCGAGATCGCATGTAAATTATTAAAATTTAAAATGTATTTAACGGGTGAGAGGTCTCGATAGTGATACGATCATATTCAGACGTTTATCACACTGTGAAAAGAATAATACAAAGTTTTAGAGGACAAGATCTAAGTATAAACTAATTTAAGTAATGTAAGTAATGTAATGTTCGCTTCCATGTCTACCCACGATGAAGGCTGAAGAGTGTGTGGCGAGAAGTAGCCCGCTATGCAGCGTCGATAAACGCCGCTGGCTAACACGTGGCCGCCTGCAGTTAAGTAGCGGAGCCTGCGCCCGCTGTCGCCTACATAAAGTCATTTACAGCCGATGGTTACCGAGTATGGCATAATCTCGTAATAAGATCGCAATAAAATGTAATTATTATAGGTGTAATAGCAAAAAAATATTAACATGAGACTATATCTAAATTATGCAGCGACAGAAACTTTATATACGACATAGAATCGAAAGGAAGAACTGACCTGTAACATACAGTGTTTCAACGTAGCCTGCCCTCCGCAGGAGGTTGCTATACACTATGTGATGATAAGTATCCGGACACATGGCTGAAAATGACTTACAAGTTCGTGGCGCCCTCCATCGATAAGGATGGAATTCAGTATGGTGTTGGCCCACCCTTAGCCTTGATGACAGCTTCCACTCTTGCAGGCATACGTTCAATCAGGTGCTGGAAGGTTTCTTGCGCAATGGCAGCCCATTCATCACTGAGTGCTGCGCTTAAGAGAGGCATCACTGTCGGTAGGTGAGGCCTGGCGCGAATTTGGCTTTCCAAAACACCCCAAAGGTGTTCTATAGGATTCAGGTCAGGACTCTGTGCAGGCCAGCCCATTACAGGGATGCTAATGTCGTGTAACCACTCAGCCACAGGCCGTGCATTATGAACGGGTTCTCGATCGTGTTGATAGATGCAATCGTCATCTTCAACAGTGGGAAGCAAGAAGGTGCTTAAAACATCAATGTAGGCCTGTGCTATGACAGTGCCACGCAAAACAACAAGGGGTGCAAGCCCCCTTCATGAAAAACACGACCGCACAATAACACCACCGCCTCCGAATTTTACTTTGGCACTACACACACTGGCAGATGACATTCACCGGGCATTCGCCATACACACACCCTGCCATTGGATTGCCACATTGTGTACAGTGATTCGTCACTGCGCAGAACGTTTTTCCATTGTTCAATCGTCCAATGTTTACGCTCCTTACACCAAGGATTTGGCATTTAGCGACGTGATTTGTGGCTTATGAGCAGCCGCTCGACCATGAAATCCAGGTTTCCTCACCTCCCACCTAATTGTCATAGTACTTGCAACGGATGCTGATGCAGTCTGGAATTCCTTTGTGACAGTGTGGATATATGTCTTCCTATTACACATTACGACCCTCTTCAGTTGCCGGCGGTCTCTGTCAGTCAACAGACGAGGTCGGCCTGTACGCTTTTGCGCTGTACGCTTCCCTTCACGTTTCCACTTCACTCTCATATCGGAAACAGTGGACCTGGGGATGTTGAGGAGTGTGGAATTCTCGCGTACAGACGTATGACACAAGTGACATCCAATCAGCTGACCACGTTCTAAGTCCGTGAGTTCCGCGGAGCGCCTCATTCTGCTCTCTCACGATGTCTAATGACTACTGAAGTCGCTGAGATGAAGTACCTGGCAGAAGTTGGCAGCACAATGCGCCTAATGTGAAAAACGTATGTTCTGGGGGTGTCTGGATACATATTGCAGCTACACGTATCCGAAATATGGTTAAGAGGACGCCAAGTGGTTACCTAGGAGATGAAACTTAAATAAATACAGTTATCGATCAGTGATATTATGGAATCAATGGTGGCGTGACGCAAGCTAAAATGAACAGGAAATAGGTTACCATCAGATATGATCGTATGTGACTACTAATAACAACGTTATTAAGCTTAAGATATGCGTCAAAATACGTGATAGTCGCAAACTGCGAGTAAAATTGCCTATGTTAAATATGTATTCTGTGTCATTATAATCAGAAGTGAGGAACATATTCCTCTGGCAATGTAACAAAAGATGTGTAATGAAGCCTACGTGAATATGTGATATTTTACAGTTATAAAAAGAGGCAATAATAGCTTACAATGTGCATCAGAATACGTGATATATCGTAAATTGACAGTAAAGGTGCGTAAGCTAAAATGTGATTTCTAGCGTTATAAGCAGAATGCAGGTTACATATTCATATGTCAATTTAATGAAGTGTGTATAATGAAGTATGCGTGACTAATAGACATTTTACAATTATAACAAATGGTAATAATAGAGATCACCAAAACGTCAACCGTTACTTAAGAAGCAAGAACTAAATCGATATATCGCTTCTTGTCTATTGACAGAGCATGTACAATAAAATATACGTAGGAATTTGTGCGAATGTATAAAGCATGGTATCATATAAACGCTAACTGCTTATCCAGGCAACAAGGCGCTAGCACTCACAACCCATCAGAAGTATTTGTACAAATGTACAGATCCCGGCATCAAAAAACTTCAACTCTACTGTGTTAGTTGGTGACATGGGTATCTTCAGGAGTGCCCAGGGGAATTGTGATTTGATCGCTACTATTCTCTATATAAATAAATGAACTGGCGGACAGGGTGGACAGTAACCTGCGGCCGTCTGCTGATGATAGTGCGGTGTACGGAAGGGTGTGGAAGATAAGTGACTATAGGATGATACAAAATGACTTAGACAAAATTTCTAGTTGGGGTGATGAATGGCAGCTAGCTCAAAATGCAGAAAAATGTAAATTAATGTGGATGATTGGGAAAAACAAACCCTTAACTCAAATGAGAATCCCTGGGGGGAAGGCCACGTTCTTTTCGAGGAACACTATGAGAAAATTCAGCGAATCGGTATTTGAAGCTGACTACCGAACAATACTGTTGCCACCAACATATATGTCGCGTAAGGACCACGAAGATAAGAGAAATTAGGGGTCGTCTGAAGGCACCTATACAGGCGTTTTTTCCTTGCGCTACCTTCGGGTGGTTCAAATGGTTCAAACGGCTCTGAGCCCTATGGGACTTAACATCTGAGGTCATCAGTCCCGTAGAACTTAGAACTACTTAAACATAACTAACCTAAGGACATCACGCACATCCATGCCAGAGGCAGGATTCGAAAGTGCGACCGTTGCGGTCGCGCAGTTCCAGACTGAAGCGCCTAGAACCGCTCGGCCACAGCGGCCAGCCCTTCGGGTGGATCAGGAAGAGCAACCACTGCTAGTGATACAGAGTACCCTCCGCCACGCACCGTGCTTTGGCTTGCAGAGTACGTATGCAGATGTAGGTGTAGAACCGGTTGTCAAGGCATTGAGGGTGTGGAAGATAAGTGACTATAGGATGATACAAAATGACTTAGACAAAATTTCAATTTTGGTCAACGAAAACGAACACCAACCACAGAAAAACTGTATGGTCTGAAGGAAAAAGAATAATATTTGTTATCAATAACATAACTGTATAGGATACCTAATGAAAAAAGTAGTTTATGTTGAAGATATATTTTTGCATTCAATAAAATATGAAGTAGTCTGTAGTACTAAAAGCATATAAATTAAAGTTTATAAAACGTAATAAAGAAAAAAAGGTTTACTATATCATAATAAAACCGAAATAAAACGGAAGGGCTGGAACGTCGTTAAAGAACTTCCTCAAAAAACTGGAAGTAAAGCTTTTCTCTGAAGTCTAATTGCTTTTTGAGGAGAAATACAGGTTCCTTTTGTGATGTATTTAGAGGTCGAATTCTTATAACGTGTTAAGCCACATATCTTTGATAACTGTGTAAAGAATTTTGAGATTGTTAACCAATGATCACTCAGAATGCCTATTTCGGCTAGTGTGTTGTCGGTAAACAGATTTATTTCTAGTTGTTCCGGAGATATGTTCATGAAATTCCGGAGATATGTTAATGAAATCCGACTGAAAATTTCTGCCAGCGTGACCCACGTAATGAACATCACATGTGTAACAAGCTGTTTTAGAATCAACAGAGTTTAAGAATTTGCTGTCCTGATTGAGAATGTCGTGTTTTAATTTATGTTGTAAAAGGCTGTATGCGAAGAATAAAATAGCAATCTCAGTGCTTTTAAAGATACTGTTATTCTGCCAGTAATGTTTCCCAGAGATACCATTTTTGTTTGCTAATTATTTTTATTATTATTTGTAATCTGAGCTAAGCTTTGGTGAGAGTTTTCTACATTACTGAAAAGGACATCAACATATCTAGAGTCATAGTTGTTAGCTACAACAATTTGTTTGAGAATGTTTATTTCTTTCTTGACAGCATCAGTTCTTAAGAGTAGGTTTGAAATTCTAGAGCGTGGTCTGGAAGAGTTTTTTTTTTTTTTTTTGTCGAAATGAGTCATAAGAAGAGGCGTTGATTATCATATCTACAGCTGTAGGTTTCTGTAAATGGAAAACTGATGTTTACTACTGCAACTGGTTATAGTGATATCTAGAGATTTGATGCTTTCGTTGGACTTATGTTCATCCGAGGCCTTCAACTTACGATGCATGTAAGGGAGCAGATTTTTCTTGTGAATCCTCATTCAACATGACTGTGTCGTCTAAGTATCTCTTACAGCAGGTGACTTTACTAGCTACATAGGGATTATATTTAAAAAATGTACCTCTAAATTATTCAGAAAAATTTCTCGAGTTGTGCATGCAGGGGAATTCCGCATTTACAGGTCGTGATTCTGACGAAAAATTTTTTTCGTTTAAGAAAAGTAATTAAAGAATAAAACACAATTAATTACCATTTATTCTAGAGAAGCTCCACGGTCATCAATGGTATCTGTTCTTTCGAGAACAGTTACTATCTTCATATTTATACAATTAAGGAGTTCAACGAATTCAGGAATTTCATGATTCTATGCTTCATAAAATTATCCTGTCTAACAGAAATAGTTTCGATAATAGGGATATTAGTGTAAAGACCGGTGGCACCTCATGATGAAAACCTTGCGTCAGTAGGAATCTTAATTTCGTAAGTTTGTTTTGCCAGTTGGAATATATTTGTAGTATTAAAGTTCTGCTTAAAGACAAAATAGGTTTTAAGAATAGTATTCATTCTTTTGGTTGAATTCTGAGACGGACTATTTCTGTTGCTTTCAGTAGGAGAAATAGGGAAATTAATGATTTTAAGAGCAAGTTTTCCTTGAGGTATGCAGTGATTATGCATCATATTTCAAACATGCTCGAAACGCAAAGTGTTTATACTAAGCAACATTATCGCTGAGGTTCGTTTATTCTTTGGTGTTTATAGTTACTCCACGTACTGATTCTCTCTGTATATTCGCAGTCTGCTTTTATGCATTTGCACTCTGTGCTATTAAACGTTGCAATGAAAGAATTTACTCCAAAACGTTGCAAAATTTTTGTGATCCGACGTGATCCCCGGGAGTCGATCGGTGTTTTCTACCGCTCAGCTTCCAACGTCAAGCATGAATCAAAAGCATCAGCGGCGCCATGCACCATCCGTGCACTCAACAGCAGGCTCGTCCTGAAAGTTAAGCACGAACCAGCTCTACCACGAGCGTGTCTTCCGTGTACTGAATCATAGTTTTCCAATGTTGGATCAGTCAACATCTGTTGACATTCTTCCGAGCACGGTGATTAACAGGATCGTGACCAAACCACCACCTTTCTGGCAACAAAATCAAGTCTTGTGGTTAGCACAGCTCCGGAGTCAGCTTGTGCTAGTGAACATCGCCGCTGATGAAACCAAGTACGGTTACGTCACCGCTACGTTAAACGAAGACATGACCATGACTATGGAAGAACAGGACATTTTAGCCTTTAAACCAAGCACCAACTGGCACTCGATCTTCAGAAACGCCCCGACCACTCTCCCGTCACAGCCCGAAGAGAAGCGTCTAGAGAAGTTACTGCGTACCGAGGAGTCTGGTGACCACACTCCCTCGCAGTTACTGCACTGGCTACTGACTGTAGCAATGAAAGCAGTCAATGAGGGTGTTCTACGGAACATCAGGCTGTCGCCCCCACCACCAGATGCTCAGAAGTGAGCGCCTGCGAACTTGACACTCTTGCACAAACTGCAGAAAGTATGAGAGAAATTTACCCGTTCACAGATGTAGCAGCCACCGGCTCAAAGTCGGACAATGTTATCCCATCATTACAGGCGCAAATAGTTGAACCCACTACGCAAGTCTCTGATCTGCAAACATAGCGTTCTAGTCGCCAGCCATGAAGCCCCCACTGCGAAGAAATGCAGCCGATCGCTCTCAGCCGCAAAGGTTTGCTGGCTGCACGGGAGGTCTGGTTCTGAAGCGTGGAAACGCAGTCCTCCCTGCGAGATGCGAAACGTTACCAGAGGTCAGCAATGACGGTGACTGTTTGACACCAAGTCTAGTATGAAACTACAATTCTCAGAGGACACAGGAGCCGATGTCACAGTGCATCAGTGTTACCGTCTGTCTCGCCGCAGTAGTGATGACCGGTATCTCTTTCACACCAGTGGTTCTACCATGTGGACATATGGTCGTGTAACACTGGCGCTAACGAAGGCAAGTTTGATTGGAAGTTCTTGTGGAAGATGTGATGCACTCTATACTCGGAGCAGACTTTCTGTCGTTTTACGGACCTCCATCATTTTCGTCTCAACACCAACACTTATTTGGCGCGTCATACACACGTAAGCTTTGTGAACAACATTGCTGTACGAATGATCGCAGCTGAAGCTCCATACGTAGAACTTCTCAAGCAGTTCTCGGAGGTAACCTGACAGCTGCATACACTAACTCCAGTTAATGACACCAGGACAGCCAGTTCACCCTCGACGTCGTCACTTAACACCAGAAAGTTTGAAGGTAGCGAAACCAGTGTTCTCTCACGATTACTAGTAATCTGCCACACATCAACCAGTAGCTGGGTCTCAACGCTACATTAGTTCCCAAAAAGAACAACGGATGGCGTCTGTGCAGTGATTAGTGGCAGCTCAAAGCTAGAACAATTCCTGGTCGCTATCTGGCACCGCGCACAGAAGAGTTTGCAGTTAGCATCCACGGGAAGCACGTATTTTACACGTTAGATTTCGTACGTGCATTTTACCATGTACTGTTTGCTCCAGAATACGTGGGTAAAACCACAGTCTGTACTCTGTTCGGTCATTTCGAATTTACTTAAATGCATTTTGGACTATGCAATGCTGCACAGACCTTCCAGTGTTTATGGATGAAACTACACGATATCTCGACTTCTGTTACACTGATATTGATGATGTCTTAGTGATGTCCAGTTCCGAAATTGAACACCTGGAACATACTCATGATTCCGTCAGTGCACATGTTTGGGGTATCAGAAGTCCGCTTCCTGAGTTACACCATCAACGTCCAAGGAATACAGCCGGTACAGGAGAAGCTATAACAACCTTCACGCAGCTTTGACTGTCCGTGAGTTGCGACTTTACCTTGGAGTCACAAGTCTCTATCGCCACTTCGTGCACAACCATGCACTCTTGACTGCCCCCACTGTGTGTACCTTTACATCGCTCACCAAAACCAAATGACAGACTGCCATGGACAAGCGAAGCTGAGACAGCCTTCAACAACGTGAAAACCTCTGACCTGCCAAGCACCCTAGCCTTAACGGTTTAGATGTCTGCGACTGCGATAAGTGCTGCGCATCAGGAACACGCAGACCAGCATTGGTAGCCCGTAGCATTTTTCAGCAGGAAGCTATCTCCATCACAGCAGAGCTGGTCAATATACGATCACAAGTTGTATGTGGCATGCGATTCAATCAAGAAGTGCCGGAACATGCTCGAAATCAACAACTTACGCTTGTCACTGGCCGAAAGCCATTGGCATATTCTTTCCTCCAGAAACCGAACAAAGCATCGACAGGTCAACTGCGCCACTTAGTCTATGTATGACAATTTGCGTCTCATATAGTCCACGTCGAGGAGAGCTGAATACACCAGCTGATTTTTGAGCTGATAAGAACTCGTCTGGAAACTCAGGAGATTTTAAAGGTGATTGAAGAGCAGAACTGAGTTTGATATAACAAGTTTTAACGTACAAAGAGTTCTTCTTACGGGGCAGCCGCAGCTGTACAAGTCCATTTTGAAAAATGGTGAAACCGCAGAACAGTTGGCTTAGTCCACAATCTTTTATTGTGTACATGACCGGTTTCGAAACACTTGAAGTTCCATCATCTAGTGTAAAAAAAAGAAAGGTCCATAACAACGGTTGTTATTGATTTCTTTTTATACCAGATGAAATTGGTCGGGTACACAATAAAAGGTCGTGCATTAGCAACTCTCCGGCAGTTTCTTCATTTTTCAAGACGTCTCAATCCACTAAACAATGATTCTGCTGGGGTTTTACTTTGTCGACCCACGATTGATACTAAGCAGAGAGAATTACGCAAGTAATACATTCAAGCGATCCACGACTGATATTGTATTAAGAATAGATCTGACTGCTACCTATCTTTGGTAGAGTTCTGAAATACGCAGGCAAGATCTAGACGGGCAATGCAGCTGTGGACTTACTTAGGCAGACGTCAGACGCTTCATAGCCTTCGGAAGTTAAGTTCTTCACACTCTGTGACTGACTCGTTAAAAAAAAAAAAAAAAAAAAAAAAAAAAAAAAGCTACGCGCGAACAGGTCGTGAAGGCCCAACGGCACTGACCCGCCGCTGTGTCATCATCAGCCAGAAAAGGTCACTGGATGCGGGTATGGGGTGTTATGTGGTCAACACACTGCTCTCCTGCCCGTATGTCAGTTTACGAGAGGGGAACCGATACTTCTCAATCAAGCAGCCTCTCAGTTTGCCTCACAACGGCTGAGCGCACCACCTGCTTGCCAACAGCGCTCGGCAGACTGAATGGTCACCCATCCCACTACTAGCCCAGCCAAACAGGGCTGAACTTCGATGAAATGGCGGGAACCGATGTTACCACTGCGACAAGGCCGTTTAATCACAACTCAGTATTGACTAATTCCAGAACTCCCAGCCCAGGTGATATATATATATATATATATATATATATATATATATATATATATGTGTGTGTGTGTGTGTGTGTGTGTGTATATACACGCTGAAAAATCTCCTGCTATTGCGAAGTTATTTGCTTATGTTGTGTGCCTTCTATGCCCAGAGTGGCAATTGGTGATAACATTAACTGATGTCCTGTACTTCTTGTACAGAAGTTACTATGGAACACACAGCAATCGGTCCGCATCCCATGTCTCTGGGTGGCGCCTCCGCTGGTTTTACCGAAACTCTGATATCAACTGCAGTTGATTGAGAAGTAAACAGTAGTTTACTTGTAGAGAACATGTAGGGAAACTGAAAAGAGGCAGAGACATACAGAGCGTGTTGCTGTTCGTTTCAAACGCCTCCAGAGCGTTAGAATAGCTTCTGGTCCATTGTTTATTAAGGCCGAAATATGGAAGACCTATTTAGCATTCTCTTTGTTGTTTTCAGCCTGATCCCAACGCGCTAGTGCTAGAGGTGGCTTACCTTTCCAGCTCATCTCACCCGTGACAGCTTGGAGTAAAATGCTAGAGACAGATCGAGTGTGACAAAGGCACTTCGATTCATAAAGTCGGATATGGAAGTGATTGCACGGGCCGCACTAACTACCTATGCTTGCTCTCTCTTTATTGGAATTTTATATCTGGGGTGGAAAAGGCAGAGTCGCAGGGAACACTCCCTTAGGACACAAGCAGCGGCGTCTTTTTCATAATTGGGCCATGGGCTCACAATAGGGAAAAAGCGGATGGCGAAGCGCTGGGCCTCGGTAGCTCCTCGCCTATGGCATTGTGGTAGGACGCAGTTACGGCGGTAAAAATGCGAACCCCTCACGGTTTCCACCAGACCAACATGTGGAAAGCATAAAGCTTTAGTAGGTGGCTTGAGGAAATTCACAGAAACGCTATTCTCGGCTTGCAGGAGTATAGGCTCCGGATGTAGATAACATCTTTAGAAAGCTGACCATGAAACACCACAGTCAGTGTCGTTATTGCAGAGTAGGGGACCCTGGCAGCCGATGTTAAAAGAGCAGAAACTATTTTTTACTTTAGTTTTCCCACGGTGGTAAGATTGCGCTGACGGGAAGAATTTGGCTTGCCATTGGTAGGTGGGCTGTGATATCTTCCCAGCGAACTTTTTAGGGATATTCAGATTCAGGAGTCGGAATTGAGCAGGCAAGCAAGTACTTTCGGTAAAAGGGAATCAAGCGGGTGAAAAAGCAAGAAGTACTTATATGCGTGATCCGGCGGCCGAGTAAGCAACTTTCAGAGTCGGAGGACCTCAGAGGAGTGCGCGCACGACCAGCAGTAACGGAGCGCTACCCCGAGTTACTACGGTTTGACGCCACGTAGCACACAGGTCACTGTGAGATTATTTCGCCGCAGCAGCATGCCAGGGATATATGGGTACACTAATTTGTTCGTTTGGATAAAAGCGGCGGTCTGCAGAACGGTCGCTCTGCCCCACAACGAGAGTTAACACCGCTGTCGGTTCAAAAATGGTCGAAATGGCTTTGAGCACTATGGGACTTAACTTCTGAGGTCATCAGTCCCATAGAACTTAGAACTACTTAAACCTAACTAACCTAAGGACATAACACGCATTCATGCCCGAGGCAGGATTCGAACCTGCGACCGTAGCGGTCGCGCGGTTCCAGACTGTAGCGCCTAGAACCGCTCAGCCAATCCGGCCGGCGCTGTCGGTTCCTTGCCAAGCAATCGCAGCATACCTACCATACTACTTCGCGATTCTGTGAGCACGATACGACTGCATCATAACCTGACTCATGTCCTTCTTCATCTCTGGACCTTGCCAGTCAATAGTGACGATTACTAATGTAAACTGCCATATGCCGTTTGAGATGAGACTGCGAATAATATATGTCCAATCCTTGCGAATTTCAGCGTTGTTTTTGAAACAAAATCTGCATCTTGTGCTCTATGATTTTGCTTTCATAGCTAGAAGATTCAGAAAGATCCCACCCGTGAAAGAGTGCTCTGGGTTGCTTATTGCAGATCACGTTGTCTAGAGTGCAACTGCACTAATTAGCACTGGATCCTGAGGAGAGATATGCATCTGGAACTAAATCGGTCAGGTTAGAGAGTACAAACATAATAAAAGGGTATGTCTCGCAAGTGGTAGAGCAGGAGGAATTCCTGAACAATTTTCGCGTGTTTCTTCTTTAAGTTAGTGGCTGCAAGAGGGAACGCCTCTGTTATATATATTACAGCGATAGAGTAACGATGTGAGTGCCTTGTTACGGAGGGAAGTTGCTGGAATGCGAAACTAGCGAAGCTGCTAAGAGAAACGAGGCTCCGTACAATGGGCAGAGTGGCCGACACTTTGTGGACGGCAGTGGTAACAGTGGCGAGGCGGCCTGGGGAGCCACAGGGCTGGTCGCGAAATACAGCGGAGGAGACCGGGACGGCGGCCACGCCCGCACGCGCGCCGCACGGCCAATTACTGCGGCGGGCGTCGCATCGGGGCGACCGATGGCTGGCCGCGAGCTCTGCCGCGGGGTGCCCGCCCCGTCGCCCGGCTCCCACGCCTCCTGTGACCGCAGGTTTGTTTCCCCTTTATTGTATTTCGATTCCCCCGAATGGGGCGGGCTGGTAGCACCTCATTATGCTGCTCTGCAGCCTGAAGACTTTTTAAAACGTAAGAAGAAGATAAGAAAAAATAAAAGCAGGCGATAAAACGGTGACTGAAGTTGTAAAACGGCGGAAAATTGTGGAAAGTTAAAACTTAAAGCAAAGGGTTGGCAAATCTAATAAAATACAGAGAAAGCACACAGGGAACATAGTAGACAATAAAAAAAACATGGCGACAGTCTCGTTTCTGTTCGCAAGAAATATAAAAATCACACCCAGCGACAGTATGATGTCCGTTCGCAACACTGCGGAGAATACACACAACACTGAACACTCACTGTAAACACTGTACTAAAATGTCGGCACAAAGATAACACACCATAGCCGAGGGCAGATGGGGTGAGGGAGGGCGACTGGGGGGGGGGGGGGGGACAAGGAGGGAAGAGAGGAAAAACGAAAGGGAGGGAACCAAAGGAGGGAGAGGACTCATAAGGGGGGGAGGGGCAGGGCAGAGGCGAGAGGGAACGGGAAAAGGCAGAGGAGGGAAATGCAAAAGGACTCAGGGGAGAGAAGGGGTGCAGAGAGAGGGTAGGTAGGGAAAAAAAAGAGGATGAAGGTGGGGAGAGGCAGCCCAGGGAAAGGACGGAGGAAAGGAGGGAGGGGGGGTGAGGATCAGAGTTGATAGGAGGGATAAATGGAGGGAGAGAGGGCAGTATCTGGGAGGGGGAGTTGATGGAAGCCACCTTGGGAAAGGAGGTGAAGGGTGTAGAGATGGAGGGTAGGCAGGACACAACAGTGAAGACGTGGCAGGGGGCAGGGACGGGAGAGGAGAGGAGCAACCAGGGGGTAACAGGGATCAAGCGGCGGGAGGTGTAGAGGATGCAGATATGTTCGAGGAACAGGAGCAGATGGGGGAAAGGAAAGAGGTCATAGAGGGTCCATGTGGGGGACGGGAGGCGTATACGGAAGGCGAGGCAGAGTGCATGACGTTCAAGGATCTGGAGCGACTGCAGGGTAGTGCCTTTCAATCGGTTTTATACACAAGATGAACAGAAGTTGTAGCGAGTTGCTTCTTAACCCGTCGGCACACGGGCCGTCCATCCGAACGTTGAGCGTTGAGTGCCGAGTTCCTGACGTCATAGCGTGGAATAGCACGTTCGGGAATCTTTCTGAACGTGCAGAGCGATATCTGGCATGTCAGATATTCTCAGCGTGCGTCTGAGCGTTGACCAATGAGATGGCACAACGCCACCTACGCCACACGCACGCCGTCTCTCTTCAGTACAGAGTTATGCCATATTGGCATTCATTTCAAGCCTATATGTATATATGCCGTTTCTGAGCATCAGCAGATTGAGAATCACTGGAAAACCCGTTGTTAGTTGCGTAATTCGTTCCAATAAAATAATAAGAAACATCATGTTCGTGGCAAAAGAATTATTGCAACTTGCATATTATGAGAGTAGGCTATTTGAAGGCAGTGACACACTGAAGATCCACCCAAAATGCATTGTTCTTGGTACAATTTGTTATAATTAAATTTCAATTAGTAACGTAATTATCTACGATTAACGTTTTCAGTATGGGCTAACATAATATGATTAAGTCCAATAATGAGTTTTTCTTGAGGCAGTGGTTCGCGTCTTAACATTACCAATTTTTTTCCTAACATTCGCGTTTTTATTAGGTTCTGATATTTTATTACTAGTTTAATATTAGTATATGCTATAGTATTTGATGTTATGTAAATATAAGTTCACCTTCTTTTGAGGGGTTGTAACGCCAGAAATGCATATCCTCCTATTTCCATCTATTATACTATAGATTTTTCCTTATTTTGTTACCCAAAGATATGACATTTCTGTGTCTTTATATATTGTAATTGTTTTACTATTTGTATATATATATATATATTTATGCATTTATGTCGATGTATAATTGGTTTGTTTTGTGAATATTATTTGTATTTTTATGCTGGGTCTGGCCTAGGGAAAACTGTGCTATCGAACTAATACATCGATAGGCCGTGTGGAGAACCAAAGTGTTTAGGATCTTTGGTAGCGTTAACTCTGTCGCGTGGAGCGTGGGTAGAGGGGAGTTTGGCTGGAGTAGTGCAGTGGAGCAGGTGTGTTGTGTGACGCTCCCGCGAGTTGCCGCGCTTTCGGGGTTTTGCAGCATGTAATTGCGCTCGACTTGCTGTGATAGTTTCTGACACGGTGTCGCGGACGGGAAGCATTAGCTGGCGTACATCAAAAGCCCATTTCGCATGGTGACCGTGTCGAGAAGGAGGCGCGCCAACATCCAGCTTCTGCAACAGCGACGGCCGACAATGAGTGACTGTCGCCACCTCCTCGATCGACGGCTTCAAACCTTCAATCAACCAACAAGGAAGACTGGAAGCACGTAAAGTTTTAGAACTGTATGGCAGACCTCAGCTTTTGAAATTGTTGCATCACAAAAGTACAGCAACTTAGCATGAACCTTTTTTGCTCATTGTCCCAATTGCATTACCAAGCAGGGTGCCTTCCTTTTCCGAAATGAACCCGAGTGTCGTTGGAATTCAGACGCCAGCATTAAAGTAATATCATTCCATTTCACTGCTTTAATTTCAAAGTTCAGTTAAGGTATTCATAGCTGGCTACAATATTTAGATTACACAAGCACAAATTAAGAGTGCGAGTTTTGTTAGTATATTTTAGCTTACCTGTGACTGGAGCTCAGCTTGGTACTATTGTTAATTGTCCGGAATCATTTAATTCAAGTTCAAAGTTAAATCTCTTATTTCTAAATTGCGTAGATTCAAGTAGCTTTTGAAATGATTGTTGAGGTAGCCCAAGACTAACCTTATTTTACTGAATTTCGTAGTGCTTCAGAAACAAATCTCACTATTAATTTCAGTCACTAAATTAACTTTCAATTTTCCGGTTTTATTAATTCTTTTGCTAAATTAAGTCAGAGTGTAGCGAAATTTATTACTTCTGACAAACTTTCAGTTTTCACACAACACGCGTCAACCTTCAGTTGCCACGCTTTTAGTGCTAAATATATGATCAATAACCTTTCTTTTTCAGTTATTATAGTAGTTGTCCATAGGACTGGCGACCGTAATTTTCCCCAAATCTCAAATATCTAATTAACGCCAATTAATTGTTAACGTGACGACCGCACATTTACTTTCTTTATTAATTTTACCCTTTTCTCAAATTAATTTCCACCAATTTCATTTGCATTTTTCCTTTCATTTAGATGTAACCGTTTCCTCCCTCTTTACTGGCAGATGACGAATGCTTTTCTCAAATTCCCATTAGGTACACGCGGTTTAATTTTTCACTGTCATTAAGGTCGATAAGTGAGGAGGAGGTTACAGGGTGACTTTGGTCGATTTGCTTCATCTACAGGACAGCTTGCGCTACTTGTATAAAGATATTTTGCTCCTTTTTCTTTTACGCTTCGTAATTCACATGTTGCAAAGATTCTGCTACAGGGTAGGAACAGTGATCAAGTAAGACTGACCTTGGGGTTTTGCTAAAATGTGGGAATGATGAAATAATGTTTATCTTATTCGGAGAAGTATTCCAAATTTATACCTCACTGTTTGTAATGGAACTTTTCTAAGCCTGTGCCCTTATTGATTGGACACGGTACTTTCCCTTTCGTGGACGATGGAGGAAATGTGCGTTTTAATAGAGCTAACGTGGTAATTTTACGCGCGCCCGTTGAGTAAACAGCGTGATTTACGAACTAGAAACATCCCTCAAACTGCCGCTGGAGTGCGTTGCGATCGCGTATACCACGTCTGAGCCTACGTACCGTACAAGTAGCATCGTCCCTGAGCGTTCAGCAGCACGCTGAACTTGGCACGCTCAACGTTAACGTTCGAGAGTACGGTCCGTGTGTCGACGGCTTTAGGTTGTCTCGGCCCAGAGAGGGAGCTGATCAGCTCATACACGATCCAGTCACATTAACATCATCTCCGCCTATGTTCGAGATCACAGTGGAATAATCACTAACAGGAGGCAGGTGGCAGTACTAGGTACAGAGGGAATATAAAGCATGCCGGAGGGACGCAGAAAACAGTGCAATCACGGTCGTAATGAGAAAATTGAGCGGTGTATCTAACGTAGAAAAGGACATGCTCATTGCCTTTCGGGTCAAGAGTGGAAGCGTTTCCGAAACGGCTACGTTTGTAAGTTGTTCACGTGCCGCAGTGTTTAAAGTATACTAAAACTAACGTCGAGGGCACTGTGGTGCACCATGGGCTACAGATGACACGGGTGAACGACAGCTGCAGAGAGGTGTACGACTGGACGGACTTGCCGCTGTCGAGCAACTGATCGCCAGATGAATGGGGCTACCAGCAGTGTCTCCTCAGCGACCGTTCAGTAAACGTTGCTTCATGTGGGCATCAGCAGTAGGTGCCCGGTTCATGCAACCATGCTGGCTGCTGTTCATTGGCCATGAAGGCTGGACTTTGCACGACAGAACTGCAACTGGACGTCCACTGGGTGGCGACAGGTAGCCTTTTAAGATGAATCACGTTTTAGGCTCCATCTGACAAATAGCCGTTGGTGTGTACGGCGTGAAATTATCTGAAAGCGAACGCCCTGTAACAATCGTCGGAAGGAACCAGCCTGGAGGGCATTTCCTGGGTTATCTGAAAGGCACAACGGATCAACACAATGTATCAATCCTTGGACACCATGTCCACGCCTACATGCAGTTTGTTTTTGCTGGGCGCGATGGCATCTACCAGAAGGACAATGTAAGGTGAGACACAGCTGACAGCGTACCTGCGTGGTTCGAAGAGAATCAAGATGAGTTTACTGTACTCCTCTGGCAGAACGCAGGCTGGCCACGATACCGGAGTCGGCATGGTCCCACGTCTCCGTCTCTGTCTCCCAGGACCTCACTGATTCTCTTCTCGCACATCTCGCACTGTCCGCGCTACAAAATGTGGTTATTCAGGCTTTTTACAGGTGATCACATTAATGTGACTGGACACTGTATAAACTGTCGGCGAGACCACTTATCCTATTATGTGGAACGCCCTTCTGTCTCCTTGGTTTAATCCAGCCACCTAAAACAATGTTACAACCTTCAGTCTACTCCCCAAAGTAATACCTATTATTTTTCATGATATTCTCCACAACTTTTGGAGGATAAATTTGCTGACGGGAAAATAACGTATAGTTATGCAAACAGAGGTTTCCAAGCATACACCCTGCTGTTAATTTATTTATTCGTCATCGGTTCTTTGCTACTACACTGCGCAGCAGAATTAAAGGCTCACTTTTTCGAAACCCAGCAATTAATTCCCATAGCTACTCAAAGACTCCTCCAACTTTCATCCATAATTATGCAAAAGCATGGAGCCCTGGACGTCACCCCTAGGGCTCGCCAACGCTCCAGATGCAGAAATATTGACACATGTGAAAAAAGGCGAGAACTCAGTTCATGTAAGGTAAAAGATAGGTTAATCATGTCAGTTTGGCGCCAAATTTCACCAAAATTCTGCCCAAAGCCACAGTGGACGCGTCACACTATTAGAAGGTCGTCACACCCCCTCTTACCCACATTTCACCCATCTTTTGACACCTCTCCGATGGAGGTCAGAACCGCGACGCCGAGTGTTGAAATCACGTGCTATTCTTATATGTGGCCGAGTGTGGCCGAGGAAAATATTTGAGACACACTGCCTCTCACAATCGACACGGAAAGGACTCAGGGGATAGCACAAAGGACGTCAATGGAACGACCCCTTCACCTGAGGCGCTGATTCCCACACATTTTGCGATCGGAAACGTTGGTTAGAAATGTGCTGAGCAACAGGTCGACGTTCTCGACAACCTTTGACACTGCTAACACCCGAAGGACGCTTCAGCCCTCCTATGTAGACATCGTGGACCAGTAACCCTGTTGAACGTGATCCTAACCCTTTGGAGTGCAGTCCGACCATAATTTTTTGTCTGGTGAATTTTGTGGAACTTAAAGGAAACATCTTTTATGCCACAGCCTGAGACCTTCTCGTGTCGATTCTGAGCGTTGGTACGCCTGAGACGTTTTCCTTGACCACGCGTAAGAAGACCACGTCATTTCAACTCTGGGTATTAAGGTCCTGACCTCAGTCGCAGAGGCGTCAAAACAAAGGGTCGAGTGTGGATAAGAGAAGGTGTCACGACCTCTCCGTCAAGTGACACGTTCACGGTGGTGGTGGGCAGAATTGGGATGAAATTTGGGGCTAACGTGACATCACTGACCCACCTTACACCTCACATGAACTTCTGAGCTCTGGCCTTTTCTTCGTATGTGTCGACACCTTGATGTCTGAAGCGTCGCCGAGCCTCCTCAAATGAACTTCTGAGCTCTGGCCTTTTCTTCGCATGTGTCGACAACTTGAAGTCTGAAGCGTCGCCGAGCCTCCTCAAATGAACTTCTGAGCTCTGGCCTTTTCTTCGCACGTGTCGACAACTTGATGTCTGAAGCGTCGCCGAGCCTCCTCACATGAACTTCTGAGCTCTGGCCTTTTCTTCGCATGTGCCAACAACTTGATGTCTGAAGCATCGCCGAGCCTCCTCACATGAACTTCTGATCTCTGGCCTTTTCTTCGCATGTCTCGACAACTTGATGTCTGAAGCGTCGCCGAGCCTGAGTGTGATGTCGCAGGGCGCCATGCCTTTGCGCCATTACAGAGGAAGTTTAGAAGTACCTTTGAGCCAAATTCTTATACCTTGCAATGGGAAATAATTACTGTGTTTCGAAAAGGTGAGCCTTTAGTTGTGTTTCGCTGTGTAGTTTGGGTCACAGCCCCATTCCCAAGCGGTTCGTCATTCTTATCATCAGCCAAGCCATCAAGCTGACTGCCAGCGTCATCACTGGTCACAGCCAAACTAAAACTGCACAGTCACCTTTGAAGCGCTGCCTCACATCCACCAAAGATCCTCCTCTGTATCCACCTTCCTATTCGTGGACTCGTAATCGAATTCCATTCATCAGATTACAAGGAGCTGGCCATCAAGCCTGTGAAGATCGACCACGAACCGCTGACCCCACCAGCCATTGTCACCAAATTTACATTATCCGTTTTAAGAACGTCATGTTGCACCTTCTATTGTTTGTCTGTTACACTGAATTAAAAAAAAAGTTATACGGGCGTGCTCAGGAAGCTTAAGGATTACTGTGGCGACTATTGATAGCGTGTAGACCCATATTCTACTTTATGGAACTAATTTTCATTAGTTCAGACGTATTACTACCTTCATAGACGAATTATTGTTGTTTCGCAAGTTTATGTATTATTATAAACCAGTTACTAGAATCTCAAATACTATATCTGGCTTTTTATATTCTGTTCAAGTAATAACTGTAACACTATAATATTCCCTCATAAAAAATATTTATTTCTGGCTGGTAGGCTGAAATTAGAAATTTTGTCATTTGGTTTTATCCCACATAAAAATAACGTAATCATATATCGTGCAATCCGCTATATGGGAAAAGGAAAACAGAAAAAGTAATGTTAATGTTTCAGCCCTCTTTGGATGATGTTCTGGGAACGTAAAAGATCTTTCTTGGTTAATAACTTACAGAAGACACAAAAGTTATCTTCGAATTACCTTTTGGCTCGTTTATTATTCTTTGAACGTCACAATAATGTTCCGAGTGTGCACTTACTTACAGCTCTTTAGATAAGTATGCTAAATTACTTCCCTATTATTGGTATTAATTATGCCACATGTGATGGCGGGTATCAGACAGTGGGGGAGCTGATTACAACACGCGCCTTCATGCTCTCAATTAACTGGAACTGAACTCCACTCTCATAGTCTCCGTCTTTCAAAAGTGGGAGGAAAGAGTAGAAGAAGTAATGTAAATCTTTGCACTACTTTGTCGTAGGTGGTAAAATAAATTTAATGTTTATGAATCGCTATTAATTTTGCTACGTTGGAGGTAGACTAGAAAAACACAGACATTGCAGCACTCACTATGAGAACAGAATGACAGTTCAAAAATAGCGAGACAGGTACGTATCGAGTGAACAAGTAATTTATAAATCGTAATGGCTCATTCTTGAAGCAACGGTATAATTGGTGTTTCAGAAAGCAAAATTCCTGCAGTGGGCAACTTCACGGCAATATTTGGAAGGCCTTTGCTACGTATCGTTAAGTGACGACCAAATGAGTTCCAAATGGGTTTAACAGTAACTTACACGTCTCCCTTTCCAGTGACGTCGCTAGAATTTAAGTACGAAGCATATTTACTGTCAGGTGCCATTTACAAATCCAAAAATCCACGAACTTAGTGCCATGTGTATGGTCGCTTCGTACATGTGTGAGAGAGCCTGAACAATCCCATGAAAATCGTTATCTAAATTGGTCCAGGTGGGGTACATAATAACTAAAATAACAATCATTTTTTTACCCATCTTGTCAGTTAGAGGAACTCTAACCCAGCAAAAGCTCTCACTAATTTTCTGAGTACTGATAAAGAACTAAGATATGCTGTGACATATGTTTTCAATGACAGAGCAAGGGTTGTTACAAAGGGCTTTTACAGGCAGGCAGGAATAAAACGTATTCTTCAGAGCAGAGAGTGAGGAAACGAGAGAAATCTTGGCAAGAATCGCGACTGTGGCGTCCACGCCAAGCTACGCACCGTGGCGGGGCATTTATATTCTCTCGCAACCATTATTCTGCTGATCACTTTCGAGATACGGGCAGAAATCTTAATCGAGTCGTCAGCGAGAACAATATATCGGTGCGGCGAACTGCTTAATCTCCGCAGTACAAACACTTGCTAAGCGAGACAGCCTTTCTCGCTGACTTTATCTCGCCGCTAAGTGAGCTGCTCAGCTGATAAGAGGACTAGCTTGCACTCTGAAGGACTAATATACCGTCCAGCGAAACCTTTCCAAGAAATTAGTTTATCTCCGTACAGAGCGAAAGTAGGAAGCTCCGTAAACATGCATTACGTCCGTCACTCTGCTGTCTGACACTGGCCTAATAGAGAAATGCTAAAAAAAATATAGTAAATAGCAACAAACGCTTTCAGCAAGTTATCTTAGATAAGAGAAGTATTCATACTGCATTCTATTGCAGTAGGCCTAGGTAAATGCAAGAGCAAAGAAAAATTTAAATCAGTGTATTCCAACACAATAAACAAAACATTTTAAGTAGTAGCACAAATGTCAGTAACACTAAGGGCAGCCATTACATAGTGACATCCAATTACTAAAACTGCCAATAATATTTTAATAGGAAACTACACTATGGTGTTTATATCTTTGTAACGAGTGTCTGGCAGAATTTCTGGTTAGTAAATAAAGAGCACTCTCTGAAGACAGCGCATCTACGTTCAAAAGCGCGGTGATTTAAGAAAGAGTTGAAGTACCTATAATTGCATTTTCCCAGTTATCAACCTATTCCAATGTATTTACATGCCTACATTTCTAAAACTTCATTAATAACCAAAGAAAAATTGAATTTCATTTCCTCAATAGAGTCTTATTTTGTCCTGGAATTCCTTGTAGTGTGATTTCAAATTCAAGAAGTCAAACTGCTACACTTACAAGAGAGAAAAGATCAACACTGATTTAAAATTCTCTCATGAATAAGATGAAAACTTTGAAGCGAGTTCCTCTTTCGTGGAGTATTACGTAGTTCTGTCAACTAAGAGACGACGACTTTATGACCCAATAATGCTACGATGTACAGTCATATTCTTACCCCTGTCGAGTTTACTGATGCCTCTTCTTTTAGTCTTCTTCTTGTTTGTCCCGGCTTCGTGAGAGCTCTTAATGAAGAGGTACGATATAACAAGTTCCTCAGTGATACAATGAAGATACACAACAGTTGGTGATTTAACTTTTGAAACTGCCGGTTTACTGGCATTTATGGAAAGAAAAACACTCTAATACTCAAGCGGTCAACTGTAATATTTTGTGTGTGTAATGGGACATACTGCGTCGCAAATCGCTCTCATAAATTAATTAAGCTTCATTAAAGTGTTGCTAGGCAACATAATCAACACTGTGATACGTGTCTCAATTAAAACGGAACCTTGATATTTTAAATAAACTTTCGGTTCATTTTGTCAGAATCAGTACTTGTCTAAAAATTAATTTTCATCTTAGTGCATTCAGTCCAAGGGCATTTGCAACTATTGTATACGATTTACAGGACAGCTCGATCACGCACTGGCGTGTAACGAATATCAAATCGAGCGCGCAAGTTTCAGTTTTCCCTAATGGGCTAAACGAATCCTTTGTAAAAACGTGATCTCAGGTAAAGTCTAACTGGAATTGGATTTGTCTCCATCCTTGTCAAAATCATAAAATATTGTACCGCACAGGTTAGCGAACTGTTCACGCGCACTTTTGCACTATAAGTTACAACTTGTCTCAGAGTAAAAGCCGCACATAAATTCACACTTTTCTCATGCGTACAAAAATCAAAACAACTTTATCTTAATCAGATAAATTATGGCATGCTATTACTAATAAAACATTTCCGATTCTGAATAAACTTCAAGAACTTGTACTTCATAATCAATGAAATTTATCACCTGAGAGAAACCATTAGTTTGCTAAAACGGATTCAGATAACAGTCAACTCGTGTCTGGACGATGACGTCACGAATCGACACTTGCTTGGAATGAACGAAATACCTGTACTGAAAAATACTGTCCGTTTAGTGATTTACTGACTTTTACGACTAATTTGGTACCCCTTGCATCGCTACACGAGCTCATCGGTATACCTCTACTAACCAGATATTATAAGTTAGTTCCAACGTAGTCGTCGTTACGATGTTTCTTCTTAGTTCCCTCGAAATTTAGCTCCTAGATTCGAAGACGACTCTAATTCGTAGAATGACGAAAACACTCAAAATTTTTGCAGCATTGTAATTTTCCTCCTAGAAGGAATAAGCGTATATACGCCGCAGTGACTAAAGTAAAACGTCCTCTAGCTCTGTACGGCCTCCATTGGTGGTGTGTGTACAGTTACGTACATTTTGTGTGCTTAAGTCTTTATAAGTGAATGTAAGAGAGAGATAGACAAAGAGAATGCATGTCTGAATGTGCGTGCTTGCGCGAGCGCGCGCGCGCGTGTGTGTGGTGTGTATATGGTGTTCCCATGTAAGTGTGTTTTTTTAAACGTTTGTGAGTTGCGTAACAAATCAACTGGATTTTTTTATATCTTTAGTTTATTGCTGTGTAACTGAGATCGTTGAGAACAGCTCTTACAATGCCACAAGCCTAAGAGAGGAAAATGCGATGATAGCTGTAATACAATAGCTGCAGCAGTATATAGCTTTCCAAACAACGTAACATGTGGGATATTGTGTCTGTTTTAGTGACTTAAGAATTTTGACTAAAGCCTACTGATCAACACAACAACGATTTTTATTGAATCGTTTGAAATGGATGAAAGATTAGTGTTCAGCATCCCATTGACAGCGAGGTCATTAGAGACTAAGCAGAAGCGTGGATTAACGGAGTAGGAGCACTTTCAGAGGCGCCATCGTGGCATTCGCCTAGCGATTTAAGTAAACCCTAGAAAACGTAATGTGAGACATATGAGGACAGCCTGAACTGTTCCCAGACATCCCCTTTCCACATCCGCGCCCATGATGTCATCAATGAAGTCATGCAATGTTGCCCGATTTTCCCGACCACTTTGAAATAAAGGCGAATTGCCCTATGTATAAAATGGAGATAATTCAAGAAATGGTGGGAAATTCAAAATAGCTCAATTGTGGTACAGGATTTTCCTCGTTCCTATGACTTCACTGGAAGTAGGGCCATTGTTCTAGGTATAAATAGCGATGTGTCGGTATCGCCAGCAAAGTGCCGCATCATAATGCGTTTATGCACATCCGCACCAGAAATAGTGACGTGGAAGAATAAGCAGATCGGCGCAGTATTAGAATTTTTAAAGCAGGGGAAATATAGGAGGTAAACGGATTAACAGAGGAGGCAAAAGGAAAAAGAGATAAGGAAGAAAGAAAGTAAGGAATGAAAAGGAATTCGAGAAAGAATTGCAAAAGACATAAAAGAAATCAAAGACGAGGTGACGATAATTGAGAGGCTGGCAGCCGAGTCAAAACATATAGCAATTAATGCGAAGAATTACGCAACAATATTTTTTAAAGGACATCATATCAACCATTGACTGTAGAAATTATTTATTTCACAATTTAAATTTTGACCTTTGGGCCATTTTGAAATGGTATTGCAAAAGTTAAAAGAACAGAAAAATGAAGCACGGAGTGTAGATACAGAACTGCACAAACACATCATGTAGACAGCAGTACATTACAAAATGTTGAAATTAATAATTTACTTACATTTTCAGTAGCTAGGACCAAAGAATTAGGAGGAAGAAAAGAAATACTAGTAGCGAAGAAACATGCAAAGGAAGCTAAATACACAGATAGTAAAATAAAAAATAGGGGCTTGACACATTGCAGAGACTGGGCGAAAAGATAGTGAAAGAAACATAGGAGAAAGTATCGAGAAACTCGGAGAGGATGTATTAGTGAGAACTGCAGCAGGAAGACCTAACAGAATTGTGGGAAGATCATTAGTGCTTTAGTGCACAGGAAGCAAAGATACATAAAGATGTCAAGAAATTTCGCCATTGCATAAAGTATGGGGAAGGCCAATGTGAGAAAAAGTCTGAAGAGAGCTTTAATCGTTTAAAATACGTCGAGTAGGAAATGAGGAAGGGCAAATTGCATTCCAACATAACTGAACCCGTACATACAGTAGAATCCTCACTATGTCGATAAGTTGTTAAGTGTTCACACTGCCAGTCGCGTGACACGAATCAGAGTACGAACAGTCACAGAGTTCCAGGGATGTGTCCCACACATTAGTGATGAAGATAGTGTGGGAAGAAATAGCAGTAACTTGCGTAATAAGGTCACCCAGCATATGGTAGAATCATTCGTACGGTATTTGAAGCAAGGGTAAGAACGAGTACAAGTTACGATGTGAGATTTTATCTCTGTTCAGAATTTCCAGAAATACCGAGACTATGGCAGCTCATTACATCCTAAGTCTTCGTTAGTTCAATCTGATACATCGATGCCAACCTCTTGGCCTTTAGAGTTTGTGAGTACGTGGAAGTATCAGTAGCCGACAAACTACAAGGTATTGCGACCACCTGTAGAACGCATAAGGAATTCAGAGATGCTTTCCTAGCTAGCTGTGGACCACTTTAGACACAGGACAAAATAAAACAGGGGACCACGATCATCAGGATTCAGAAACCCTATGTAACTTTTTTAATCATTAGTAAAAACGAATCATTCTCTGGGTGAACCGTGGTGGAAGCAAAACAATCCGCTTCTGCTACATGGAATTATTATTGAGTTACCAACAACTACTTGTGGGAGTATGTGGAGATAATATAGAGGGATTCAGAAGTGTTCTCAGAGAGCACACAACATGAGAGAGAAGAGAAGGAATCATTATGGAAACTTCTGTAAGCTGCCAAATAGGAACTATTGGAGGAATGACATAGAGATGGATCATCAGGGTCTCACAATTATGGGCGACAGCCATCATAAGTCGTACTATCTGAGACAAGAAACAACTGGAACAATTTTCATGGGAGGAATAACACTCGTTATTTTGAACTAAACTGGAAAGAACTGGATAGCATCAGCAGATGGAAATCGTAGAGGTGCTCCTTTCAAATCCATCAAATGAGCACCGCAATGGAAACCAGTCACACAATTGATAGAATATGGACATGGAACAGGCTCAAGACGCACCTGCATCGGTACTCATAACAACGAATAAATTTGTTGGAAGTGACTGTATAGGTCAGCTACTGTTACAAGAACAACAGAAAGTCACAAGACAGGATCTGCTTCCCGTTATAAGGGTTACAATAGCATACGTTAGACCGAAGGTTGCTTTATACATCGGTTGCCACATCACTGTCATGTCAGAATCAGCGTATCATAAAAGTTCATTAAGTCACTGTTAACTGACCCATTAAGTCAGGAATATGAGGATAAAAGGCATATTAGTCGGCAAATATACAGAGATACAACTCCAATCTCACATAGAATTCAAGTGTTAGGGTCACAGGGTCAAAAAAACTTCTCGGTCATGTCGAATGTAGCGACTGACCTACTTCCTGAAATGTATTTCCTGCAAGAAAAACAGGGCATATTAGATCTCGGTAGGGGAGAAGTCATACGCAGAAGGATGCTGTCATTCGGATACGACTTGAAGGGCATGATATTAGAGTGCAGACTACTTCAATGTGTCTTAAGCTGATTATGCCAATAGAGAAGATAAGGAAGAAGACCAGTGCCGTTGCTACAATCGAGAAATATGCGACCAAGATGAGGAAAAGATGAGGGAAGATGTGAAAGATGCAGTCGTAGAAAAAGTACAGGAGCTGCAGAATATTACAGGAAAACAGATAGAGGAATTAAGAGGCATTTTGTTAGCTAACACGGAGGCCGAAAGCCGGCACTATAAAGAAATATGAGTGTCCATTAAGTGTGCGGGAGCACAGGAAATTCTTTGTAGCACCATATTCTATATGGCTCACATACAGGTACGCCGGCCGGAGTGGACGAGCGGTTCTAGGAGCTACAGTCTGGATCCGCGCGACCGCTACGGTCGCAGGTTCGAATCCTGCCTCGGGCATGGATGTGTGTGATGTCCTTACGTTAGTTAGGTTTATGTAGTTCTAAGTTCTAGGGGACTGATGACCTCAGAAGTTAAGTCCCATAGTGCTCAGAGCCATTTGAACTTGAAGGAAGCATCGAGAAGAGCACTTATATTGTCATACCCTAATTTGTTGCAGAAATTCTGTATGGTCACAGACAGTGCTTATATGAGATCAGGAGTTATGATGTTTCAACAAAACAAAGAAAAGGGAAGTATAGCCCACAATACAACAGCATATAGGAGCTGTTTTTATCAAAGTGCAGAAAGAATTATTCTGTCATCGAGTTAGAAGCACTGGCTGTCGTTTGCGGGTTTTAAAAATTAATTTTTTTCTTGTACAGCAAAAAGAGAAGAATTTTCATTGACCATAAGGCAGTTGGATATTTATTAACTACGAAACTAACACACTCCGCCTTGAGGAGTTTGATTTTTCCATCACGTATGTACCTGAAGAGACTAATATTATTCTGAATGCACTGTCACACATGCCTGTTATTTGGGTGAAGGTGTGAACGAGGAGCCTGAAGAGAACTACTTCAGTTTATTTTACGTGCGTAAAGTGGCAATTGAAAACTAAGTAACAGCTAGCATCAAAGATATCAGAAAAGAACATGACAGGGACCCTGCACTTATAGCACTGAAGAGTAAATGGAAAGATCTGTCGGAAGCAGCCATCAAACAGTTGTATATGTTATGAAGGAAATGCTGTTCCACCAGAGCAATACAGGAGATTACTTGTGGTTTTCATGTATACCTGAGGAGCTCATCAATGAAGTTATATGGTACACACATCTGAATTACATCCACTTTGGACCCAGAAGGTATTTATTAATGTTGTGGACACTCTGTTATTTCAACAATATGGAGAGGAGGGTCAGAAGAGTGTTAGCCGTCTCTACGTCCTGTCAAAAGGAAAAACGTTCCACAGTAACCATGCAGGTGCCATTGTACACCATGATACTCACGAAACGGGGACAACTAGCAGCAACAGATTTGATGGGATCCATCCCATCCACTCAAGGACGGTTTTGTTACATTGTAGTGGTTGTGGAACTGACTTCAAAATTCCTGAAATTATTGTCACTGAAGAATACTATGGCCTCAAGGGCGTCAAGAGCACTGAGCAAGGGCTTCTGCCCACAGGTGCATGTGCACTATATATATAGCTCCCAGCCTCCTCGAACCCACTGGGATGAGTGATGAAAGATGTAGGGAACTTGAGTAGGATTTACTGTGCAAAACTGCCCTCCACAGGGGATATTTTCCCACATGATTTGTATGATGTGATAAATGAGGTGCCCCACCGCATTATGGTCCTAATCACTGTATTATGAAGCTTTGGCATATCCATCTTCGTTAAATAGTAGGGAGGATCAAACCTGATAAGAATGTTTCAGTTTTCGACACTACCTTCAGCAACAATTTTATTACCAGTTTATTGGCAGCCAGTTACGAAGATACACTTTGTCATCAAAGGGCCCTAAAATTAATATGGAAACAGCAACATTAGCTCCATCATGACTCCAAAAGCCAAATTGTACCTCAAAATGTAACACACAGTTATTATGTTGCTTGAAAACGATCTATATATAACTGTAACAAATGTAACGTAAAATATTTAAGTATGAAATATATTTATTTTGGGCTTCAACTCTATTTCAGGGATGCTATACACATGACCTATCCACTCAGTCATAGTGCTAACAGTGTAATGTGAATATAGAATTGAGTACCTATATACAATTAACATCCATTACAGAACCAATTACATATGTCCTTGCAGAACTGAAACAATGGAAACCAACATACATCACAATAAGCGACATAGTAAAAAATATGTGCTTAAAGACATCAACTAAATAGATGTCCACCAATCTTGAGCATGAACATGCAAACAAAGAATTACAAACATAGTCTAATGGTATGAGGTGCATGTACCTGTACAACTGTCATAATCAGCTATAAAAATGAAAATGCATATCCATATACAGTATACAATCCAAAGTCAAACACCTAAAGAACTAAGCAAATATAGATTACAAAATCAATCGTAACACTACAGAGGCTTGTATGAAGACAGGATAGGGAGAATAGGACCAACTGATGAAGAAAGAATCATTCATCAACACTGTCACCCTTTTGAGTCACGTGATGTAAGTGGATCATGTAAATATGACCCTATTACTTAAGCATCAACACTATTGGAGCACAATACAATTTGAAATTCCACATTAATATGTATTAATGAAGAGACATATATGGTATACGATATATACAAGTCATAAAGTGGGATGGAGCCTGATAAGCTAAAAAAATGCAAAGTAAGCAAGAATTGTGGTTATACATTATGTGATGCATGAGTGATAACAAGGCAACTACTATCATAAGGCTGATCAAAATATATAAAGGAAGAAGGACATATCAATATTGGTTTGACATATTAAGTAGTTAAAACATTAACCACGCATAATGTCCATATTGTGGAATCCCATGACACGCTTGTAGACATATATGAGAATAGCAGACTAACAATTTCAAGTTTTAGCCAACAAAGTGGACTATATGTCAAAATTCATTTCTAACAGTTCAAGACACCAAAATAAATCCTGTAGACCATAAGCATAAGATGAAAACATCATAATATAACTTCTAGTTTTCCCATTTTGGTACATTTTTCTAATTTTGATCTAAGCTGCTATTCCCTATCTTCAAACCTGCTGCAGTTATAAGCTGTTGTGCTTCCTTATATCTAGACTGCAACTATCTATTATGTTGACTCACTATGTATGTGTGATGTGAGATATCAGTGGCTTAGGTGGTAGTTTTGTCGTCTTGGTTATTTTTCATTATACACAGGCCTTATTAATGTAATGGTTCCTCCACTCCTAGCCCCTTCCCATCATCCTTCCTTCCTCCTTCTCGTTATCTGTGCCACCAAACATATGAGACTTTTGTCCATTCAGCTGACAAAATTTTCTGGTAAATCACGATAGTTATGTTACAGTACCCTTATTCTAGATGACTTCCACTTTTTTACCTTGATCCTCTGCATAAGAAATACATTAGACATTAATAACCCATACTGTATATATGTAATAGATCTCTCCCACCACCCTCCTTTTTACAGTTTTGATGAAGGCTGTTATTCCCTATATATGCACTCACCACAGGTAGTAGCTTCAACACAACTGCTTTTTGTCATAATCAGTATGTGGGTGTCACCAGTTTCAGCTTGTGTCTAATATTCCTGATATAAGAATGCACAGGAAGTATGAGTTTGTTTGTAATTTACCCATTGTGTGCTACGTGCAACATACATTTGACTATTCTCATGCTGCTTACTGTCATCTTTGGCCAGTTGGTATATTATGATGATTTTATCTCATGCCTCCGGTCTACAGGCCTTATTCAGGTGTCTGGAACAACTACTAACGAACTCTGACATACAGACCCCTTTCCTACATAGTCCTTGGAGTAGTTAGTTCACTATTCTCACATACATCTGCAAGTGCGTGATACGATTGTGCTATATTGCCATTATGAATGGTAGATGTTGTAACTATTTAATATGTCAAACCAATATTGATACACCCTTCTTTCTTGATATATTTTGATGAGACTTATGATGCTAGTTGCCTTGTCAACATATCATGTATCTCATAATATGTGGCCATGCCTCCTTTCTACTTTTTGTTGTTTTACCTGCTGAGACCTCATCCCACTTTATGACTTGTATATGTCAAGTCCCCCCCATGAACCATGGACCTTGCCGTTGGTGGGGAGGCTTGCGTGCCTCAGCGATACAGATAGCCGTACCGTAGGTGCAACCACAACGGAGGGGTATCTGTTGAGAGGCCAGACAAACGTGTGGTTCCTGAAGAGGGGCAGCAGCCTTTTCAGTAGTTGCAAGGGCAACAGTTTGGATGATTGACTGATCTGGCCTTGTAACAATAACCAAAACGGCCTTGCTGCGCTGGTACTGCGAACGGCTGAAGGCAAGGGGAAACTACAGCCGTAATTTTTCCCGAGGGCATGCAGCTTTACTGTTTGATTACATGATGATGGCGTCCTCTTGGGTAAAATATTCCGGAGGTAAAATAGTCCCCCATTGGGATCTCCGGGCGGGGACTACTCAAGAGGATGTCGTTATCAGGAGAAAGAAAACTGGCGTTCTACGGATCGGAGTGTGGAATGTCAGATCCCTTAATCGGGCAGGTAGGTTAGAAAATTTAAAAAGGGAAATGGTTAGGTTGAAGTTAGATATAGTGGGAATTAGTGAAGTTCGGTGGCAGGAGGAACAAGACTTCTGGTCAGGTGACTACAGGGTTATAAACACAAAATCAAATAGGGGTAATGCAGGAGTAGGTTTAATAATGAATAGGAAAATAGGAATGCGGGTAAGCTACTACAAACAGCATAGTGAACGCATTATTGTGGCCAAGATAGATACGAAGCCCACGCCTACTACAGTAGTACAAGTTTATATGCCAACTAGCTCTGCAGATGACGAAGAAATTGAAGAAATGTATGATGAAATAAAAGAAATTATTCAGGTAGTGAAGGGAGCCGAAAATTTAATAGTCATGGGTGACTGGAATTCGAGTGTAGGAAAAGGGAGAGAAGGAAACATAGTAGGTGAATATGGATTGGGGGACAGAAATGAAAGATGAAGCCGCCTGGTCGAATTTTGCACAGAGCACAACATAATCGTAACTAACACTTGGTTTAAGAATCATGAAAGAAGGTTGTATACATGGAAGAACCCTGGAGATACTAAAAGATATCAGATAGATTATATAATGGTAAGACAGAGATTTAGGAACCAGGTTTTAATTTGTAAGACATTTCCAGGGGCAGATGTGGACTCTGACCACAATATATTGGTTATGACCTGTAGATTAAAACTGAAGAAACTGCAAAAAGGTGGGAATTTAAGGAGATGGGACCTGGATAAACTAAAAGAACCAGAGGTTGTACAGAGATTCAGGGAGAGCATAAGGGAGCAATTGACAGGAATGGGGGAAATAAATACAGTAGAAGAAGAATGGGTAGCTTTGAGGGATGAAGTAGTGAAGGCAGGAGAGGCTCAAGTAGGTAAAAAGACGAGGGCTAGTAGAAATCCTTGGGTAACAGAAGAAATATTGAATTTAATTGATGAAAGGAGAAAATATAAAAATGCAGTAAGTGAAACAGGCAAAAAGGAATACAAACGTCTCAAAAATGAGATCGACAGGAAGTGCAAAATGGCTAAGCAGGGATGGCTAGAGGACAAATGTAAGGATGTAGAGGCCTATCTCACTAGGGGTAAGATAGATACCGCCTACAGGAAAATTAAAGAGACCTTTGGAGATAAGAGAACGACTTGTATGAATATCAAGAGCTCAGATGGAAACCCAGTTCTAAGCAAAGAAGGGAAAGCAGAAAGGTGGAAGGAGTATATAGAGGGTCTATACAAGGGCGATGTACTTGAGGACAATATTATGGAAATGGAAGAGGATGTAGATGAAGATGAAATGGGAGATATGATACTGCGTGAAGAGTTTGACAGAGCACTGAAAGACCTGAGTCGAAACAAGGCCCCCGGAGTAGACAATATTCCATTGGAACTACTGACGGCCGTGGGAGAGCCAGTCCTGACAAAACTCTACCATCTGGTGAGCAAGATGTATGAAACAGGCGAAATACCCTCAGACTTCAAGAAGAATATAATAATTCCAATCCCAAAGAAAGCAGGTGTTGACAGATGTGAAAATTACCGAACTATCAGCTTAATAAGTCACAGCTGCAAAATACTAACACGAATTCTTTACAGACGAATGGAAAAACTAGTAGAAGCCAACCTCGGGGAAGATCAGTTTGGATTCCGTAGAAACACTGGAACACGTGAGGCAATACTGACCTTACGGCTTATCTTAGAAGAAAGATTAAGGAAAGGCAAACCTACGTTTCTAGCATTTGTAGACTTAGAGAAAGCTTTTGACAATGTTGACTGGAATACTCTCTTTCAAAGTCTAAAGGTGGCAGGGGTAAAATACAGGGAGCGAAAGGCTATTTACAATTTGTACAGAAACCAGATGGCAGTTATAAGAGTCGAGGGACATGAAAGGGAAGCAGTGGTTGGGAAGGGAGTAAGACAGGGTTGTAGCCTCTCCCCGATGTTGTTCAATCTGTATATTGAGCAAGCAGTAAAGGAAACAAAAGAAAAATTCGGAGTAGGTATTAAAATTCATGGAGAAGAAATAAAAACTTTGAGGTTCGCCGATGACATTGTAATTCTCTCAGAGACAGCAAAGGACTTGGAAGAGCAGTTGAATGGAATGGACAGTGTCTTGAAAGGAGGATATAAGATGAACATCAACAAAAGCAAAACAAGGATAATGGAATGTAGTCTAATTAAGTCAGGTGATGCTGAGGGAATTAGATTAGGAAATGAGGCACTTAAAGTAGTAAAGGAGTTTTGCTATTTGGGGAGCAAAATAACTGATGATGGTCGAAGTAGAGAGGATATAAAATGTAGGCTGGCAATGGCAAGGAAAACGTTTCTGAAGAAGAGAAATTTGTTAACATCCAGTATTGATTTAAGTGTCAGGAAGTCATTTCTGAAAGTATTCGTATGGAGTGTAGCCATGTATGGAAGTGAAACATGGACGATAAATAGTTTGGACAAGAAGAGAATAGAAGCTTTCGAAATGTGGTGCTACAGAAGAATGCTGAAGATTAGATGGGTAGATCACATAACTAATGAGGAAGTATTGAATAGGATTGGGGAGAAGAGAAGTTTGTGGCACAACTTGACCAGAAGAAGGGATCGGTTGGTAGGACATGTTCTGAGGCATCAAGGGATCACCAATTTAGTATTGGAGGGCAGCGTGGAGGGTAAAAATCGTAGAGGGAGACCAAGAGATGAATACACTAAACAGATTCAGAAAGATGTAGGTTGCAGTAGGTACTGGGAGATGAAAAAGCTTGCACAGGATAGAGTAGCATGGAGAGCTGTATCAAACCAGTCTCAGGACTGAAGACCACAACAACAACAACATATGTCAAGTACCCATACGTGTTTTCATTAATGCATATTAATGTGGACAGCCACATTGTACTGTGTTAAAATGGTGTTGATGCTTTAGTAACTGGGTCATGCCTACATGATCCACTTATATCTCATGGCCAAACAGAGTGACGGTATTGAGGAATGGTTCTTTTTTCATCACTTGGTCCTTTTCTCCCTATCTTGTCTTCATACAAGTTTTTATTGGCTTCTGACTGGTTTTTTCCTCTATATCTGCTTGGTTATCTTGGTTTCTTATTGTAGCTTCTGTATTGTATGTGGCCATGCATTTTATTTTATTGCTGGTTATGACATAGACCAGTTGTATAGGTGTACATACCACATACATGAGATTATGTTCTTTGCACAAGCATACCACTTCTCTCTATTCAACAAAAGATTTGATGTGATACATGTGAAGAATTTAAGTGAATATCGATTTGCTTTGTGTCATTAACCACATATCTTCAGTTGTGTCATTTATTGTTTTATACATTAATTTCCATTGTTTTAGCTTTACAAATATGTATATAACTGGTTCTGTAATGGGCCTTAATTGTATATAGACACCCAATTCTATTTTCACATTACCTTGTTTGTCTAATGATTGAGTTTTACTGTAGATGACCATGTGCATACCAATACTGACATAAAGTACAACCTCAAATCGTATGTTCCATTACAATATTTTACAATACATTTATTACCGTTGTATATAGATCGTTTTGGAGCACTAGAATAACTATGTAATACATATTTTAATTTAGATACGGTTTTGCTTTTGAGGTGGTGGTGATGCTGTTTTCACATTACATTTATAGCCTGATGGTGAAGTGTATCATCAAAACCAATTGCCAATAAATTGACTATGAAATTACAGCTGACACAAGTACTGAAAACTGTAGCGTTATGAAACCATCCACTGAAAGATCTTATTAGAGAAGGTGGAGACTTTCCACCAAGAACACAGGACCCATACACAAAAATAGTGGAGCAGACACTCCACAAGATAAAGGAAGAAGCAAGGGAACAGAAGAAACACTCAAAACAGAAAGCACATGTGCATGAGTTCTATGTTGGACAGAACATATTTGTGAAGTCTTTCAGAATTTTGAATAAACAAAAACAGAGTCAACATAAATTTATATCAGTTTATAATGGACCAGTTTGTATTTGATGGATTTCCCACCCAAACATGAGAGAGCTGGAGTCGATTATGAGTAAGAAATCAATGGGCATTCATCACATGTATCACAACAAGCCTTTCGTTGAACACAGAGAAATGGTATGGACTCAGATACGATAGGATAACTTTGTTTAGTTTGTTGTTGTTTAGTAGGAATTTTGGTCTTAGTATATGGTTTCCTTTGACTAATAATTTGTGTTATCTGAAGTTGTAATGACTAATTAAGCGTTATATCATTCATTTCGAAAGAATCTGAGTCCGAACAATAACTGCCAAGCTTCCTTGTTGATCCCATTGCTAAAGAAAATGAGTGGATGTGCTGTAGACTCACCTGAGCAGTTTCTGTAATAAAACCAAGTGATGAAGTCAAATGGCGGTGTGCTCCTTACATTCTATCATTCTTACTCTCTATTAGAGTAGGGAAATTTATCATTCTACTCCTAGTATGGAGTGTACATGTCTTCCTTTTTTTCTTAGATTTGATTGTCTTTCAGCTGCTTTGTTTCTGTATGCTGTGATTAGTCGTGCCTCAGTTGTGTGTTTGGTCGAGTTGTGTCTTCGCAGGTGTTTGTTTTGTGCCTATGCCATGGATGCATATCTGATTTGATCTCAGCTGTGATCGTCCATGCTAGTGTAACGTAGGGACCCCTTCAAAGAGAAACTGTTGGGAGTGCCCTGTGTTAGAGTATGTGTGCCAGTTTCATGGAGTACTGAGACCGGTAGCACAGACATTGTGAGTCGTTCTGAGTGGCGACTCATCATGCAGCATCCAAGTAATTGTTAAATTAAGAGTAGGTATCTCGAAGACCACACTCTCCGAATGGCAGGAATTTTTCCTACTAATGTACCTACTGTCAGTGGAGACCAGAGCCCACCAAATTATTCTTTTATCTGAGAGAGTCTGTATCTTATCATTAATATACAATTACATGTTCCTGGATGGAGGGGATATGAGGATCATCCTCATTACTGAAAAACGTGTATCCCATTTTACCACAGCTGTACTGTGCCAGGAGATCTGTCAAACAAACTGAGGGTATCGTCACCAAGGCAAGTCAGTCCTGCAGAAGTCATGAGGATGTATTACTTGAAGCTATGTAACCTGGGTTTGTCAATTATAATTTTTAAGTCATATTAGTACAACAGTGTGACTAGTATCAGACATAATCTAGTCATGGAGGCTTAATAACAATTAGTAACTTTTGCCCTGAATATTTGTTTGTTTGTGTGTGTTCAAAAATCTTCACAGGTTGTGCAACTGCACATATTCAGCACCACGGGAAACATTTGGATCTTGATAGAGTTGAGTAGTCTGATACAGTATCTGGGGTGATATGTTGTAATTTCAAGTAATGGTATCTTCTGTTTTTGATATTTAGTTGCATGTCAGAATAAGCAAGATTTACACTAGAGGTGGTGGAGGTAATCAGGGTTAGCACTTAAAGAGGTGATCCTAAACATGCAGGTGTGTTTTTAATTGCTTGTATGTGCCCTACCACATAGTTGGTAATGGGTTTGGGTAGGGTTGTATATGTACACTATACCAGTTTTGAAAGATTCAGATGCCTTACTTCGTGCATATCACTTCAGATTCTAGTCTTGTGGACTAGAGCGAACAATTATAAATAGCTATCAGCTTTTGTATACATCTTCATTGTTTTATTATATCATAGTGAATTCATATTTCTTTATAATGTCAAACTGAGTGTTTTCGTTTAAAATGAGATGAAAAATTGTTGTAAGTCAGTCTCTGAGATGCTGTGGATGAGGTATGTGCAGACTTGGACTTACCACATTAATTAACTGGTATGTGACACACCTAGTCAGCCTAACACAGATGGGGAGGCATTTCGCAGCAGAGAACTGGAACACAATGTAACCCAGCTGATAGTAGGCCACTGCTGACCCACATTCTGAGCTGTATACAACAGGTTATGTCGCATGGGGACTCCCGAGCTGTGTAGCGCTGCCTATCTGACTCACAAGCAGAAAACAAGAAGATGTACTTTTTAGATTATTTTTGTAACATAGAATTTCAGTTTGGCTGAATGGATGACAAGACGATACCAACGTGTATTGAAGCATATTGCTACAGAATAACGTCGCAATAGTGGGGCTAGGTATAGTCTGGTCAAAAAGCTGTTATGCTTCTCAGGACATTGGCGAGCTGAAAGGAAGAGCAACACATTCATGCTGCACTGGGCAGTGGGCTATCTGATCTGCCTGGTGTTTGCCAACACCAGGTCATCGCACTGACAGTTGAGGTTTTCAATGTGCCCTTGTGACCCCTTATATACCATGAATATAGTTTTTCAGGATGAACCTGTTGACAACTTTTTGTATCATTGTTTGTATTCTCTCTTGAAACATGCTGTTGTAAAGGTTTTGTACTTTATTGCAGTTTACGCTCATCATAGACTTGTATTTAGGATGTCCACATCTGACACATGACATCTTTGCATTCACTTTCTTCACCATGTATTCGCAGTCATGGCACTGTTGAGGTTTATTTTCATCTTCAATTAATAATTTGATGACAGTTTGCTTCACATTTATTTCATTACTTGCAATTGACCAAACTGTCCACACGAAAATTTACTGTGAACGGAGAGTTGAGGAAGGCGGCAAGTCCTTTGGGCTCGCGTTTCTTTCACTTTATTTATTAAGTTCGTGTGGACAAATGCAATTAGGGCATTTGTACAGAGTTAGGTTGACACTGTGAGCAATACGATATTTTTTTAAAGAGGGTTGACAATGGTTGTGTGCTGAGTTCACTGGCAGTTAATTGCGTGGTGTATTTTGATTTGACAGGACTGAGTTTACGTTATGCTGGGAAGTCACATCAGGAACTGGGCGCAAGGAAACTTACTGGGAGTAGATGACGCAAATATTGCTTTATTGTCGTCAGTTCGATGAACAAAGAAGGGACGTGGACACAGGTATAGCGACTGGGCCTGGGAAGTCACTGCTTTCACACAGAAGAATGCACGCTGGCGGACATGGCCTGAGCCATAGGGGTCCCCTAGCCATGGGCAGAGAAGTGCTCTCGAGCGAGTACATTCTTCTCATTCTGCAGGTACTCACTTGATGTTTTCCTGCTGAACTTCCTGCGAGGTCCATATCTTTTAGGATCGTGAAAGGAGTTCGCCACAGAGGCTGAAGTCGGCCATTGCGGCAGGACACCCAGCACAATGTCGCCGGGATAGCCGTAACGTTTTTAGTCACACAGACTTCCATGCCAAGGTGCCTCCTTGACTTGGACGCCGACTGTGATGTCAGAAGGCACACTGGTGGGCACCTGGTGTATACCACGGAAAACTGTAGAATTGGAGGAAGAGAAATTGCCCATCTTCTGGAGGGAGGCTATATTGAGAGTGGACAAGTATGCGACTGGTGTATGGAGGGACCGCTGCGTTGTGATTGGTTGTTTTAGCTTCCCGAGAGTACTCAATATGCAGTGTTTTCGGTAGTGATAGTGGACTGAGAAGGAGAGAGATAGATTTGGGCTGTGGCCACGAGTACATTGCTGTGGGATTTTGGCCTGGTGCTTTCATTTGTTCAGGTGTTGGCCATGAGGCGAGTGTGATCGTATAGTTCGATTTGATCCAGAGATATGGTTGTGGATCCTGGGCCAAGAGAAGATGTCCACAGTTCAAGTCGATGCAGAGACGAACAGGTCGCTGTATTGCAGACTCCTGGAACTGTATGGTGAGCATTCCACAGCTCTGATGCATTAAAAAACCTTAAAAGTGAAGTTTTACAATCGATCGCGTGCCCTTGCAAACATCAGCAGTCGCTGTCTTTATGTGTACCGTGGCAGCTTGCAGCTATGCAGTCATATAGTGGTGTCAAAGTTGAAGTCGGGTTCATAATTAATTTTTCACCAATCCCCAACTTTATTAAGCATTAATATCACATACTGTGTTTTTTACCTAATAAAGCTCTCATAACTTGAATGTCATCTGTTATTTCTCCATCTACATCTACATCTACGTGATTACTCTGCTATTCACAATAAAGTGCCTGCCAGAGGGTTCAATGAACCACCTTCAAGCTGTCTCTCTACCGTTCCATTCTCGAACGGAAAAACGAGCACTTAATTTTTTCTGTACGAGCCCTGATTTCTCATATTTTATCGTGACGATCATTTCTCCCTATGTAGGTGGGTGCCAACAGAATTTTTTTGCAATCGGAGGAGAAAACTGGTGATTGAAATTTCATGAGAAGATCCCGTCGCAACGAAAAAGCCTTTGTTTTAATGATTGCCACTCCAATTCACGTATCATGTCTGCGACACTATGTCCCCTATTTCACGATAATACAAAACGAGCTGCCCTTCTTTGTACTTTTTCGATGTCATCCGTCAGTCCCATCTGATGCGGATCCCACACCGCACAGCAACACTCAAGAATTGGGCGGACAGGCGTGGTGTAAGCAGTCTCTTTGGCAGACCTGTTGCACCTTCTAAGTGTTCTGCCAATGAATCGCAGTCTTTGGTTTTCTCTACCCACAATATTTTCTATGTGATCGTTCCAATTTAGGTTATTTGTAACTGAAAACCCTAAGTATTTAGCTGAATTTACAGCCTTCAAATTTGTGTGACTTATCGCGTAATCGAAATTTAGCTGATTTCTTTTAGTACTCATGTGAATAACTTCACACTTTTTCTTATTCAGGGTCAATTGCCACTTTCCGCATCATACAGATATCTTATCTAAATCATTTTACAAGTCGTTTTGATCATCTGATGACTTTACAAGATGGTAAATGACAGCATCCTCTGAAAACAATCTGACGGCTACTCAGATTGTCTCCTATGTCGTTAATATAAATCAGGAACAGTAGAGGGCCTCTAACACTTCCTTGGGGAACGGCGGATATTAGTTCTGTTTTACTCGATGACATTCCGTCTATTACTACGAACTGTGACCTTTCTGACAGGAAATCATGAATCCTGTCGCACAAGTGAGGCGATATTCCATAGCCACGCAGTTTGGTTAGAAGACGCTTGTGCGGAACGGTGTCGAAAGCCTTCTGGAAATATAAAAATATGGAATCAATTTGACATCCCCTGTCGATAGAGCTTATTACTTCATGAGTATAAAGACCTAGTTGTGTTTCACAAGACTGATATTTTCTGAAACCGTACTGACTATGTGTCAATAAATCGTTTTCTTCGAGCTACTTCATAATGTTCGAATGCAGTATATGTTCCAAAACCCTACTGCAAATCGACGTTAGTGATATAGGCCTGTAATTCAGCGGATTACTCCTACTTCCCTTTTCGGGTATTGGTGTGACTTGAGCAATTTTCCAGTCTTTAGATACGGATCTTTCTGTGGACGAGTGGTTGTATATAATTGCTAAATATCGAGCTATTTTATCAGCATACTCTGAAAGGAACCTGACTGTTATACAATCTGGATCGGAGGCCTTGCCTTTATTAAGTGCTTTAACCTGCTTCGTTACACCGAGGATATCTACTTCTGTGTTTCTCATCTTGGCAGTTGTTCTTGATTGGAATTCAGGAATATTTACTTCGTCTCCTTTGGTGAAGGAGTTTCGGAAAACCGTGTTTAATAACTCTGCTTTAGTGGCACTGTCATCAGTGACTTCACCGTAGTTATCGCGCAGTGAAGGTATTGGCTACGTCTTGCCGTTGTCCTGCTTTATGTACGACCAGAATCTCTTTGGATTTTCTGCCAGATTTCGAGACAGAATTTCGTTGTGGAAATTATTAAAAGCATCTCGCATTGAAGTACGCGCCATATTTCGAACTTCTGTAAAATTTTGCCAATCTTGGGTATTTTGCGTTATTTTAAATTTGGCACTCTTTTTCGTTGCTTCTGCAACAACGATCTGACCCGTTTTGTGTACCATGGAGGATCGGTACCATCACTTATTAATTTATGTGGTATATATCTCTTAATTTCTGTCGATACTATTTCAAAAGCACTGTTTTGTCATTTATTAATTAAATTCATTTATGTGGGAGATAGAAGGAAATATGAGAGTTTTGGAGTATTTCACTTTGTTCAGCTTCAGTTTCACTGTTAGGGTCCCAAATTAGTTATCTGTACACAAATATACAGTTGCGTTTAATTTACAAGTAGTGTAACTGGTGGGTGATTCCGTGACTTAGAATATTCCGGGGCAGAAGTTCAATAAAGGTACTCCACGTATCTCGCCACTAAACGAGACACTGACGATGCATACCCTCTGTTTAATACTTGTTGACACAGAGGCTCTGTAATATCATCCCTTAGAACAAACATGCAGAACATTGTGTGATTTTGTTGTGTCAAAAGAGCATGGAAATTAAAATGTTGAGCCAGGAAAAATAACAATATAGGCTTAAGGAACTATACACTAACAGAATGACACATAGTCTCGTTGAGATATTACAATTACAATGGGTGATACTCAAATGACAAACATCAATTGGTTCATATATAAGCGCTACGCAGTGTTTTGTCGATGTGCCAGAGAAGAAGTATGCTCCAAACATTTTGTCATTAATTCCGACCAGATGTAGATGTCTATGTACCTGCTAAAACCTAACAGTTTTTGTGGCGATAGGGAGCTATGTCTGGAGCAGCAAGGTGCTGGTACCTAAACAGACACAGTCGTACAATAAATTAATTAACAATTTCAGAAAAAAAGAAATTCTTTCCAGAGATCTACAAATTTAAGAGCACAAAGTTTAACCTAATATAATAACAACAGCCAAAATATATCTCAGTTTAACTTGACCACACTATACCAAAATTTTTAGTAAGGTGTCAGCAGAAAAGTTTAAATTGTGGAGCCGCAACACAATAATTAACGGCTGTCAAAATTTGGACTCAATTATCAAATAGGACAATCAAAACAACAATAATTACCCTACAAAGAAGAATAAAAAATAAATGGCTCCTTTTCTGGGTACAATGGTGGATAACACACGTCAGAGATATTTCTAATCTGAAATACAAAGCAAAAGTCTCAATATATCCAGTACACAGTACAATAAAGATTACGCCAGGTTGGTGGCAGTTTAACTAGTAATCGATAGGAGTAAATTAGCTTTTTATATCTGACGCTGTCACCGGAGCGAGCAAAAAGAATTTCAGTAAGACAACCTTTAAAACAATTATCTGACCAGCACTGGCCTCGAACTAAGAAAGTGTAGGGTCGAGTCTCATTCACCAAGGTGCTATAAGATACTACTATTGATTGCGCGTGTGAAACGCCTTTCGAATGGCCACACAAGTAGAGACTTCAGAAACAAGAAAATGATCAAGGAATTCAAACAGGCGCCAAGACTAAAACCTAGCAGCAAGACGGCACACCAGACATGAACCTTAAAAACACACATCAAGAACTATACACCAGTGTACATACACAGAAAATTTCAAGGCGCGCTAATTGCAATCTAATAACGGAACTGTGTTATGTCCCAAAGTTAACGGCATTGTCACAGTGGTCACAACAGTTCCCGCCAAATCACCGAAGATAAGCGCTGTCGGATTTGACTTGCACGTGTATGGATCACCGTTTGGGTTTTCCGAGTGCTGTTGGCAAGTGGGTTGCACTTAGCCCTTGTAGGGTCAGTTGAGGAACTTCTTCATTGAGAAGTAGCGGCACCGGTCACAAAAACTGACAATAGTCATATCCGCATCTGGTAACGCTTAAGAACTGAGGATGACACAGTAGACAGCCGGTACTGTTGGGCCTTCAAGGCCTGTTCGAACGGCGTTTGTCTGTTTGTGTTTGTTTATTTTATCATGTTAGAAAATAGGACCAAACAAACGTCCATATACTTAACACTTTGTCGTTAAAGCATCGAAGAATCAATATTTTGAATATGGTTGCACCACAGCAACGGTTACAGAACAGCAGGTGTAATAGTCAGCCAACCAGTTGCAATAGCTAATGGTTTTCAAATAACCATGGTTTCGACAGATTCAAACCCTTCTTCCTCAAAAGGACAACAAACTTCACATTATCAATTAGTCAGTAAAACTATCTCCACATGAAATGTTTCGCCAACGGCCTGTGTGTCCCTATGTAAAAAGTTACGGCCCTTGGAATCAAGAACTTCTCACTTCAGGAAAACCAGTCTCTTAAAATAACATACCGTTTTAGTAGTACGTGCCGGGGTGAGTTGGTTTTATTAATGTGACAAGCCTTTGATTCTACGGACCTTAACTTTTACATATATACAAATGGACTGTTGCCGACACATGTCTTATGGAGAGAGCTTTACTGACTGATTGGTACTGTGAAGTTTGCTGCCATTGTGTGGAAGATGGGTTTAAATCCTATGAAACCTGGGTAAAGGTTATTTGTAAACGACTATTTGTTGCAACTGGTTGGCTATTACAACTGCTGCATCGAAAAATAAGTACTAGTTTAAGACACGCACTCCATCGGTAAACCAATATTTCGGCAAAGTGACATATTAATCTCTGTACACAAAGCCGTGTTATGAAACAGAGCAATCAAAAGAGTAACACAACTTCAACTCATTCAGCAACTTGATTAGATAAAAAAATGTGCTTTCCTTTGGGTGGGAGTGCTCTTCCTAAGGTGAAAGACTCCTGTTTACAAAGTAATTCATTGCTTAATGCTTCACCTTCTCCACTGACAAACGTTGCAGCCAGAACACGACTCCAACCTTAGTAGCGTCACCGAGCGAGCTGGTGCAGTGGCTAACACACTGGACTCGCATTCTGGAGGACGGCGGTTCCAACACGTGTCCGGCCATCCTGATTTAGGTTTTCCTTGATTTCCCTAAATCCTTTGAAAGGGCACGGCTGACTTCCTTCCCCATCCCTCCCTAATCCGATGGGACCGATGACCTCACTCTTTGGTCCCCTCCCCCAAAATCAACCAACCAACGAATAACATCATTACACATACAACTGAACGTACTGAAACATAAACAGAATCAAGTTACACACCGGTAAATCACAAATTACAACATAAATTTTCCAAAATGAGACACTAACAAGGGGAGGCCGCCAATTGTGAAATTCAGATTCGATTCATACTGCACATAATAAAAGCTCATGGCCAGAGGTGTAATGTGGCAAAGCACCAAGATGCACTTCTCAGCCGTTGTCGAGAAAATCGACAGTTAAAAGAAACCTTTCGGTGAAATACTCTCTACGATTAATAATTTTCTCCAGCGTCGTGACGCAGCGGTAAGCGCTCGGGTTCGTAATACAAAGATCGCCGGATCGAATCTTTTTTGTAATTCATATATATATACTATTAATGAATTGTTTATGCATGTTGGTGAAGGCGGATCGCTCTCCAATTGTACCGCCTCCATTTTTCCGTTTGTTTAACAGGGTGCACCAAAGCTCTCACGTTCGCACTGATTTTCGACGATGTTATAATTTGCGCTAGGGACCACATCTACCTTCTTTCGAAGTTAGCAGGCAACTACGCTTTTATGCGGCGGCTCGTTTCGGCCCATTCAACATCTGTCCTTCAAGTGTAACGAGCGAGTAACGGAGCTTATATTTCATACCTGCCACAGCAAATTTGTGTTCGTGGGGTCTCTATTCTAATTCGAACGTTTGACTTACGCTATACGTATTCGTTTCGGAATATCATTTCTACGTCTTCCGTTAACTATACGTTGTTAACATTATGAAGACAATTAATAACATTTGTGAAATACAACTTTGCGGAAAACATAATGATGTTCGAAGTCGCCAGTTCTTCCACGACAAACGACTGTAAACAAATTATTATATGCATAATTGTTGCAACTGATTGTCGGGAATTATATATATATATATATATATATATATATATATATATATATATATATATGTGTGTGTGTGTGTGTGTGTGTGTGTGTGTGTGTGTGCGTGTGTGTATAGACACATTTGAATAACAAAAAACAAATACTAAAAAAAAAAAATTGCATGGCACGAGATTCGATCCGGCGACCTTCCGATTACAAACCCGAGCGCTTACCGCTGCGCCACGACGCTGTATTAAATTATTGACCGTAGAGGGCATTTCACCGCAACGGTTTATTTTAACTGTCGATTTTCTCGACAACGGCTGAGAAGTGCATCTTGGTGCTTTGCCACATTACACCTCTGGCCATGAGCTTTTATCATGCGCAGTATGAATTGAATGTGAATTTCACAATTGGCGGCCTCCCCTTGCAAGTACAAAAACCGTTAGTGTCAAATGGTTCAAATGGCTCTCAGTACTACGGGTCTTAACATCTGAAGTCATCAGTCCCCTGGACTTAGAACTACTTAAACCTAACTAACTAGCCTAAGGATATCACACACATCCATGGCCGAGGCAGGATTCGAACGTGCGACCGTAGCAGCCGCGTGGTTCCGGACTGAAGCCCCTAGAACCGCTCGGCCACAGCGACCGGCCCCTTAATGTCGAGTAGCCAGTTAATACGCAACAGGATAAGCAATATAACTTTACGCAGAAAATACCTAGTTAGCTGCGGCCGTCCTTACTCAAGACAGTTGCTCAAAATTCTCTAGCCAGTAAAATGCGTCGGTCGCCCCGTTTAAACAGAAGCCGCCAGTCTCACGGAGAGATGAGCTCCCTTGCAGTCCTGCAGTAAAACAACTGCAACACATATGCATAAGGCCAGTAAATAAACAAGAAAAACGCAGGTGTTCAGCCTGTCGATATTTATCTCCGAACACTCAGCAGAAAAGAAAGGAGTTAAAAACTGCCGTCTGACTTGCCAAACAATATACTCAATACATATAACCATAAACAACTTTAAAAAAGATTCTGACGGAACTACAGAAGGATCTCATGTGTTAAACCAGTAAAGTACGCGAAAACAAGCAAACAGTTACTGGTTGCTTAACTTTGAACACTCAGCGGTACAAAGGAGATACGCAGAATGGTCGCATGACTTGCCACACCACTTTCTCAAGGCAAGCGACCGCCAACAACTAGGTGTAAGGTACAGCAGAATTTCAGTTAAACGTAAACATGGAACTGACAATACAGTTCTAAAAGTACGTTCAGACCACACAGCGCCAGCGCAAAATCAAGATTTAGCGCTGCCTAACCATCGGCCAAAATAGTAAAGTTCTCTACGATAATAATGGAAACTGAGGAAATGAATTAAAATTTCTGCAACGACCGGGACTTGAACCTGGGTCTTCTTGCTTACTATACAGAGACGCTAGCCATTACACCACCACAGCACTGAAAATGGAAGGATTAGTCCACTAGCAACACAATAAAGCCATCTCTTCCTGGTGACACCGGTACATGCTGCCACACGACGTAACTGATGCGATTCCCATCAGCTCCTGCTTCCAGCGGTTGCCACCAGTGGCAGTATTCAATCTTCTGCGACAGAGTGGCATATTGACACCGATACCGGGCGCGTACAGGTGTCCTCGTGGCGTTAAACTTAACTTACACGGGAACAAGTCCTCTATCCAAGCGCACCCGCGTCTTAAATATACGTTCAAGGCCTTCCCTCCCACAGCAAGCGCCGTGACTCCGCCAAAGATAAGGTCACGAACAAAACGGAGTCGATAACTTGCCGCTTGCCAGTTGCACTGGTGTGCACGGCACACTTTACTGTGGTGCACTCTGTCGTTTCACGATAGGATGAAGATCCTGAAATGTATGAGTTAAAACGTATAAAAGAGCTCCATGTAACTATTACAAGACGGTAATCATAAAACCAGAATGCCTGCAACACAAATATCGTTTTAGACAAAAATTATACAAAATGTTCACTTATCAAAGTTATATCCCAACACAGGATATACCGTTCATGAGTTTGGGAACTTTCTATTTTTTCAATAACACCCTATGTCTTCAGGTACTTGTCGGAGGTGTTCAAATCTCTCTCTTCCCTTGCAGTTTTAACTCTTTACAAATCCTTCCAGTACCATGGAAGCTATCCCCTGATATTGTAACGTAAGCCCTCTCATCCTGTCTCGTCTTCTTGCCTGTGTCCCCCATATGTGCCTTTCTTAAAAAAAAAAATGGTTCAAATGGCTCTGAGCACTATGGGACTCAACTGCTGTGGTCATCAGTCCCCTAGAACTTAGAACTACTTAAACCTAACTAACCTAAGGACATCACACACATCCATGCCCGAGGCAGGATTCGAACCTGCGACCGTAGCAGTCGCACGGTTCCGGACTGCGCGCCTAGAACCGCGAGACCACCGCGGCCGTGCCTTTCTCCGCTGAATCTGCGGAGAGCCTTGTCATTTCTTAACATTCCACCTAATTCTCAACTTCCTTCAGCAGAAAACTTCTCAGATATTTTGATTCGCTTCTTTTCTGCCGTCTCTACAATCCACGAGTCACTACCACAGAAGGTGCGCTCCAACAGTACATTCTCAGAAGTTTCTTAGTTAGATTAACGCCTATGCCCTTTTTGCCAGCGCTATTGTGTGTTTTATGTTCTCCTTGCTCCGTCGGTCAGGGGTTATTTTGCTGCCTAGGTAGCAGCATTCCTTAACTTCATCTACTTCGTGATCACCAATTTTTTTGTTAAGTTTCTCGCTGTTCTCATTTGTGGTATATAACGTAACTTTTGTCCTTCTTCCATTTAGTATCAACCAAATTCTCTACTTACTAGACTCTCCATGCCATTCAATAAGTACACTTTATCTTTCAGGAATAAAAGGCACGAGGGAGGCAGTTCTGGTTTTGTGCTTGATAATGGATATACACTTAAGGATTATGGAGGGACGCCCAGTCGACCTGTCCAACTATAAGAAGCGTTCTACAATGAAAAATAGTGCAAGATGTTCGAAATTCTGAGTAAATACAAATAAACTACCAGAAAAAACTGATAATATTAAACATATACAACAACCAAGGGGGAAGAATAAGAGTGGAAGACCAAGAACGAAGTGCTCGTATTAAGAGAGGTGTAAGACAGGGATACAGTCGCTGCGCTGCTGTTCAGTCTATACATTGAGGAATCAATTAGAGAAAAGTTCAAGACCGAGATTAAAATTCAAGGTGAAAGGTTATCACTAATAAGATTTGCTGATGACATTGCTATCCTCAGTAAAAGTGAAGAAATTTATGATGACGTACGTCTGGAGCACACCAGTGAAGCAGGACGGTGGGAGAAGCGGAGCATAAGACAACCGAAGCATCTGAGATGTGGTGCTACAGATGAATGTTTAAAATTAGCTGGACTGATAAGGTAAGAAATGAGGAGGTTCTGTGCAGAATCGGAGAGGTAAGGAATACGTGGAAAACACTGACAAGAAGGGAGAGAATGATGGGACATCTGTTAAGACATCAGGGAATAATTTTCATGGTCCTAGAGGGTGCTGTACAACGTAAAAACTGTAGGGGAAGACAGAGGTTGGAATACATCCAGCAGATAATTTAGGAAGTAGGTTGTAAGTGCTACTCTGAGATGAAGAGGTTGGCACAGAGGAGGAATTCGTGGCGTGCGGCATCAAACCAATCAAAAAAAAAAAAAAAAAAAAAAAAAACGATATTTCAGTTCGAGCACTAAATTCTGCACCGGCAATACATTCGTAATTATTGATGTCTTTAGAGGCAGCATGGGTCAGTATTTCTGCGGGGCACTTCCAACGAGTTGTTGAGTCCGTGCCATGTCGAGTTGCTGCTCTACGACAGGTAAAATTAGGTCCGATATAATATTAGGTGGTATCCCAAGACTTTTGTCACCTACCAGACCTAGTAATACTAAACACGAACAGCACAAATGTGTTTTGGAGGTCATTCTATCAAAGAGAATTGCAACTCCATTCTCTAACATAAATAACCGATAGCAGCTTCATGTACAAAGTTATATTAACATCTGACCGTATCTTCTGGAGACTTTACTTTTGATGTCTGACAGCGCGTTTAGCCTCTTAAAATTTGAAATTAAGGAAACTGACGGGAACTGTCATGATTTTAAAACTTATTTCACAAAGTTTCGACATAGCAAATAACAGAGAGACTATGCACAGGCTACTGCTCCGCAGTAAACAACCTGGAAAGAGAAGTGGTGTCCATCTGCTGCGCCACGTACACGAAATAAATTGGCACAGCTTGTAAAAAATCTCGGGTCAGATAAGAATTCCGGGGGCATTTTCAGGTTATAATTAACAATTTAAAGACGACAGCCCCCTGGAAATACGTCAGAGCCGTGGCTCGGTGGATGCCAGACGAAGCTTCCTGCTGGGCCGTCCGTTTAATTCGTTTCCGTAATATATACGCGGGAGCCGGCGGCCAGCGACCGCGGGGGACCTGGCCCCCCATGGAGCCGAGCCGAGCCAGGCCGAGCCAGCCAGGGCCACCGTCTCGGCTTCCAGTGTGCACCGGACCTGAAGCGGCTCTCCGTAAGGTAGCCGCGGCCTGTGGCGTTGGCCTGCTCGCACGCACTGCCAGGAACGGCGCCCATCCAAAATAAGCACATGCGTCGGACACCGCAGCAGTCGTTGCTCAGTTCGCCGCTCTTCTGGATACGGACAGGTCGATGCCGCTTATCTAAATCAGAGATCGTCAGCAGATCGTGTTGTGTTGAGCATTAACTGGAGAAAAGAAATCGGTTTCTATCTGAATGTCGTTATATAGCCTAGAATCCCGAGTGCTGTAGTTCAGCATAAACCGAATATTTTTCATAATTTGACTCAGGTTAACCACCCCATTAACGGTTCTACTCAAAATATTGTGTTAACCATTATAGAAATCGTTATCAGGGCCCTAGATTAGCATCAAAAATTTTCTCTCGCTTCAGTGCCCCAGTCAAAATAACTGATTTCAACATAGCAGTTCCAAGCAATTAATGTTCATCGCAGCTTCACACAAAGATCTGAAAAGTGCACACTGCGCCGACTGACTGAAAATAAAATGAGTACAGATAAATGTCGCACACACAGTGCATACTATTTAACAGCGGCGTGTAGAACGCGAGAGGTGTTTTCGCTTGTGGTATCCTGAAAAATCAGCGTTAGCAGAGCATGCTATAGATAACGGATGCCATACTGCATACGCAGAGGCACCTGTTAGTACATAAACTAAAAGTTTCTGGGTCATCGTCATAAAAGAAGCGTTCGAGATAAAAAAAAAATTTCTCGCAACATGCTCAATAAAGGCGGCGGCCTGCAGCTAAGCACAGCTTGGAAGTCGGCAATCGGAAGGTTGAAGCGGGCGTGTCAGGCGCTTAACGAAAACATTACCATATATGGCACTGGAGTGAACACCAGTGACATCATTGAAGGTGATGCGGCTATATAAGGACGGCAACCATTCGATAATCACCCAAGACCCAGGCGATCATCGTAGACAAAACCACCCCTTCCTTCCGTCTCCTCGACTTCTATATCACCATTTATGGCCGTCCTATCACCCTCACTCCCATCCTCAAGTATCATGGCGTCACGCTTCACCGTCGCCTCTCCTGCACCCCCCATCTCTGGACAATCCAAGTCAAGGCACGCACCCACCTCTGTCTCCTCAAGCTCCTTTCTGGCAGTACATGGGGTCTGGACCCCTCCATCATTCTCCACACCTATAAATCCCTCATCCGCCCTATCCTCTGCTACGCCCACACTGCATGGATCTCCGCCCCTCCTACCTTTTACAAATCCCTTCAAGTCCTAGAACGCCATGCACTCCGCCTCGCCTATCGCATCCGCCTCCCATCCCCCATGCGGATCCTATATGACCTCATCCTGTTCCCAAACCTAGTCCTTTTCCTCGAACGGATATGGATCCACTACACCTCCTGCAAACTTGATTCCCCTCACCCGCTTGTCTCTCCCATCCTCTCCCACCCCCATCCGCTGCTGTGCCTCCATTCCGACATCCCACCTGCTCTCCAGCTCTCCACTCTTCATACCCTCGCCCAAGGTGGCTTCCACAAACTTCCCCTCCCTGATGATGCCCTCATCCCCTCCATTTACCCCTCCTACCAACTTTGATCTTCCCCATCCACCCCCTGTGATTTTTTCTCCAAGGGCACCCTCTCTCCCTTCTCTCCCTCCTCCCTTCCTCCCTCCCTCCTCTCCCCTGGGCCTTCCCTAACCCCCTTACCTTCTATTCTCCCCCTCCCATCTCTCCTGCCACTGACATCTACACCCTTCCCTCTCCCTACTCCCCCACCTTTTCCCCTTTTTGGCCAGGAATGCCCTTTTTGCCAATGTTAGTCTGTGTTTGGTGTAATCCTTGCTCCCTCCGCCATTCGTTATTTTGCTGCCTAGGTAGCAGAATCTCTTAACTTCATCTACTTCATGACCTTGAATTTTGATATTAAGCTTCTCTCTGCTCTCATTTCTTTTACTTCTCATTACTTTCGTCTTTCTTCGATTACGGCTCAACTGATGTTCTGTGCTCATTACACTGTTCATTCCATTCATCAGATCCTGTAATTCTTCTTAACTTTCACTGAGGATAGCATTGTCATCAGCGAGTCTTATCGTTGTTTTCCTTCCACCCTGGGGCAACGGCTTTGCCGCAGTGGATACACCGGTTTCCGTAAGATCATCGAAGTCAAGCGCTGTCGGGCTTGGCTGGCACTTGGATGGGTGACCATCATGCACTGTTTCCATTTTTCAGGGTGCACTCAGCCTCGTGATGCCAATTGAGGAGCTACTCGATCGATTAGTAGCGGTTTCGGTCAAGAATACCATCGTAACGACCGTGCTGACCACATGCCCCTCCTATCCGCATCCTCACCTGAGGATGACACGGCGGTCGGATGGTCCCGGTAGGCCACTTGTGGCCTGAAGACGGAGTGCTTTCACCCTGAATTTTAATTCCAAGATTGAATTAATTCCGTCATTGCTTCTTCGACGTATAGTTCGAACAGTAGGAGCGAAAGACTACGTCCCTGACTTACATCCTTTTTAATTCGAGCACTTCGTTCTTGATCTTCCACTCTTACTGTTCCCTCTCGGTTCTAACACATAACGGCTCTCCCCGTCGAAGGTTCGAGTCCTCCCTCGGAAATGAGTGTGTGTGTTGTGCTTAGCGTAAATTAGTTTAAGTTGGATTAAGTAGTGTGTAAGCCTGGGGACTGATGACATCAGCAGTTTTGTCCCACAGAAACTTACCACAAATTTAAATTTTCTAATACATAAGGAATATTACCCGCCTATCCGTATACCATACCCCAATTTCTGTCACAATTTCGAATATCTTGCATCGTTTTACACTGTCGTACGCTCCTTCCAGGTCGACAAATCCTATGAACGTGTCTTTATTTTTCCTTAGCCTCTCTTCAATTATCAACAGCAACGTGAAAATTGCCCCTCTTATGCCTTTGCCTTTCCTGAAGCCAAACTCACCGTCGTATAACACATCCTCATTTTCATTTTCCATTCTTCTGTATATTATTCTTGTCAGAATCTTGGATGCATGTGCTGTTAAGCTGGTGGTGCGGTAATTCACTTGTCAGCTCTTGCAGTCATTCGAATTGTGTGGATGGTTTACCGCCAAAGTCGTACATTCTGCACACCAACGTGAATAATACTTTTGTTCCCACTTCCTCCAATGAGTTTAAAAATTTAATCTTACGCCTTCCGAAGCTCTTTTAAATTCTGATTGTAATACTGGATCCCCTATCTCTTCTAATCTACTCCAGTCTGTTCTTCTATCACATCATACAAATCTTCTCCCTCATAGAGGCCGTCAATGTACTCTTTCCACCTATCCTCCCTCTGCTCTGCATTTAACAGTGGAATTCCCGTTATACTTTTGATGTTACGACCCTTGATTTTAATGTCACTAAAGGTTTTTGCACTTTTCTATGTGGTGAGTTAGTCCTTCCGACAAGCATTTCTTTTTCGATTTATGTCCCATAACTGTTCAAATGGTTCAAATGGCTCTGAGCACTATGGGACTCAACTGCTGAGGTCATTAGTCCCCTAGAACTTAGAACTAGTTAAACCTAACTAACCTAAGGACATCACACACATCCATGCCCGAGGCAGGATTCGAACCTGCGCCCGTAGCGGTCTCGCGGTTCCAGACTGCAGCGCCAGATCCGCGCGGCCACTTCGGCCGGCCCCATAACTGTTCCATGGATTCATATCGGGCGATCTGGGTGGCCAAACCTTTCGCTCGAATTGCCCAGAATGTTCTTCAAACCAGTCGTAAACAACTGTGGCCAGGTGACATGGCACATTGTTATTCATAAAAATTCCATCGTTATTTGGGAACATGAAGTCCATAAATGGCTGCAAATGATCTCCAAATAACTAGGACCCAATCCATTCGCCGGCCGCGGTGGTCGAGCGGTTCTAGGCGCTGAAGTCTAGAACCGCGCGACTTCTTGTCATGTCCTTAGTTAGGTTTAAGTAGTTCTAAGTTCTAGGGGACGGATGACCTCAGATGTTAAGTCCCACTGTGCTCAGAGCCATTTGAACCATTTTGAACCAGTCCATTCCATGTAAACAAAGGCCATATCATCATGGAGCCACTATCAGCTTGCACAGTGCCTTTTGACAACTTTGATTCATGGCTTCGTGGTGTGTGCGCCACACTCGAACGATACTGCAGCTCTTACCAATTGAAAACTGGACTCAGCTGACCAAATGAAGATTTTCCAGTCGTGTAGGGTCCATCCAATATGGTCACGAGACCATGAGAGGCATTGCAGGCGCTCTCATACTGTTAGCAAAGGCACTCGTGCCATCTCCTAACGGATGCGGTCGACGTACGTCCCACGTTGATTTCTGCGGTTATTTTATGCAGTGTTGCTTGTTTGCTAACACCGACAACCTTAAGCAAACGCCGCTGCTCTCAATCGTTAAGTGAAGACCATTGACCATTGCGTTGACCGTAGAGGGAGGGTACGCCTGAAATTTAGTATTCTCGGCATCATCTTGATACTATGGATCTCGGAATAATGAATTCCCTAACGACTTCCGAAATGGAATGTCCATACTTATAGCTCCAACTGCAATTCCTAGTTCAATGCCTGTTAATTCTCGTCGTGCGGACACAGTCACGTCAGAAACCTGGATACAAATGACAGTTCCGCCAGTTCAAGGAATACCTCGTGCATGCAATACTACCGTCATCTGTGTAGGTGCATATCGCTATCCAATCGCATTTGTCACCTCAGTGTAAAGAGCGTGAAAGTCGTAAGGTGCAGAATGATCGGTATGTACACTCCTGGAAATTGAAATAAGAACACCGTGAATTCATTGTCCCAGGAAGTGGATACTTTATTGACACATTCCTGGGGTCAGATACATCACATGATCACACTGACAGAACCACAGGCACATAGACACAGGCAACAGAGCATGCACAATGTCGGCACTAGTACAGTGTATATCCACCTTTCGCAGCAATGCAGGCTGCTATTCTCCGACGGAGACGATCGCAGAGATGCTGGATGTAGTCCTGTCGAACGGCTTGCCATGCCATTTCCACCTGGCGCCTCAGTTGGACCAGCGTTCGTGCTGGACGTGCAGACCGCGTGAGACGACGCTTCATCCAGTCCCAAACATGCTCAATGGGGGACAGATCCGGAGATCTTGCTGGCCAGGGTATTTGACTTACACCTTCTAGAGCACGTTGGGTGGCACGGGATACATGCGGACGTGCATTGTCCTGTTGGAACAGCAAGTTCCCTTGCCGGTCTAGGAATGGTAGAACGATGGGTTCGATGACGGTTTGGATGTACCGTGCACTATTCAGTGTCCCCTCGACGATCACCAGTGGTGTACGGCCAGTGTAGGAGATCGCTCCCCACACCATGATGCCGGGTGTTGGCCCTGTGTGCCTCGGTCGTATTCAGTCCTGATTGTGGCGCTCACCTGCACGGCGCCAAACACGCATACGACCATCATTGGCACCAAGGCAGAAGCGACTCTCATCGCTGAAGACAACACGTCTCCATTCGTCCCTCCATTCACGCCTGTCGCGACACCACTGGAGGCGGGGTGCAAGATGTTGGGGCGTGAGCGGAAGACGGCCTAACGGTGTGCGGGACCGTAGCCCAGCTTCATGGAGACGGTTGCGAATGGTCCTCGCCGATACCCCAGGAGCAACAGTGTCCCTAATTTGCTGGGAAGTGGCGGTGCGGTCCCCTACGGCACTGCGTAGGATCCTACGGTCTTGGCGTGCATCCGTGCGTCGCTGCGGTCCGGTCCCAGGTCGACGGGCACGTGCACCTTCCGCCGACCACTGGCGACAACATCGATGTACTGTGGAGACCTCACGTCCCACGTGTTGAGCAATTCGGCGGTACGTCCACCCGGCCTCCCGCATGCCCACTATACGCCCTCGCTCAAAGTCCGTCAGTTGCACATACGGTTCACGTCCACGCTGTCGCGGCATGCTACCAGTGTTAAAGACTGCGATGGAGCTCCGAATGCCACGGCAAACTGGCTGACACTGACGGCGGCGGTGCACAAATGCTGCGCAGCTAGCGCCATTCGACGGCCAACACCGCGGTTCCTGGTGTGTCCGCTGTGCCGTGCGTGTGATCATTGCTTGTACAGCCCTCTCGCAGTGTCCGGAGCAAGTATGGTGGGTCTGACACACCGGTGTCAATGTGTTCTTTTTTCCATTTCCAGGAGTGTAGAACATGGAGCTGCCGCGTATAGGTGTAAGACAGTTTTATTAGCAGATCACAGAGTTTAAAATGGTCGTGTTTATTCGACCTGCCGGTCGAATCGTGCAATATATAAAGTTTTGGAGCATCAGATGCGGCAGTGACCCGATGCTGGACTGCATAGCAACGTGAGGACCAGTACAGTCGTTATCAAAGTTCCAGCCGACTACGTTATGATCACTGCATATTGTGCACAAAGCACATATATCTGCACCTGCAGTACGTGAACAGGTAATGGATTCCCTCATCATTATGTGTCATTCCTTACCATTGGCATGAGGCTAGTGAATCACCGTTCCATGAGTGGCCTGCTGTTAACAACACGACACAAACAGCTGAATTTGGAGAGGAGCCAAGACCGGGAAGCTGGGACTGCTGATGAGTGGCATTACAATGTGTTCAGCGATCAGTCTCCTTCCAGCACTACCCCGGTGACGATGATTGGCACTTACGGCGACCTGGAAATTCTTATAATGTTTTGAGGAGGTGCCGCTGTTTACTCCTATGGTCTTAGTGGGCAGCCATCGGGTACGACATCAGATCACTGTTGGTAGTGACTAAGGGAAGATCACGAATATCCTGAATCCCCATATGTTACCTCTGAAGCAGCAGAATCTTGATGGCATTGCTCAACAGGACAATGCTCGCCCACACATGGCATGTGTCTCTGTGAACTGTCTGCGACGTGCTGAGGCACCCGTGCGTTTAGTAAGATCTCCGGATCTGTCCCCCATAGATCATGTGTAGGACCAACTCGGCACCAATTTTGTATCACTGTCAGTATCCAGGACTTAAAGCAGCAGACACAATATTTGTGAGCCAACGTGCCTCACGAAAGATTGCAATGGCTTTACATCTACATCTACATGGATACTCTGCAAATCACATTTAAGTGCCTGGCAGAGGGTTCATCGAACCACCTTCACAGTTCTCTGTTATTCCAATCTCGTATAGCGCGCGTGAAGAACGAACACCTAAATCTTTCGGCACGAGCTCTGATTTCCTTTATTTTATCGTGGTGATCATTACTCCCTATGTAAGTCGGTGTCAATAAAATATTTTCGTTTCGTAGGAGAAAGTTGGTGATTGGAATTTCGTGAGAAGTTTCCGTCGCAACGAAAAACGCATTTCTTTTAATGATGTCCAGCCCAGATCCTGTATAGTTTCAGTGACACTCTCTCCCATATTTCGCGATAATACAAAACGTGCTGCCCTTCTTTGAATTTTTTCGTTGTACTGCTTCAGTCCTATCTGGTAAGGATCCCACAACGCGCAGCAGTATTCTAAAAGAGGACGGACTCCTTAGTATATCTGTTACATTTTCTAAGTGTCCTGCAAATGTAACGTAGTCTTTGGTTAGTCTTCCCCACAACATTTTCTATGCATTCTTTCCAATTTAAGTTGTTCGTAATTGTATTTCCTAGGTATTTAGTTGAATTTACGGCCTGTAGATTTGACTGATTTATCGTGTAACCGAAGTTTAACGAATTCCTTTACGCACCCATGTGGGTGACATCACACTATTCGTTATTTAGGGTCAAAACCTTACTAGTGCACGCACCCAGGCCGGAGGAAACGCCCGTCGTTCTTATAAGTGGACTCACGCTGCGAAGTTTCTCATTAACTATGACTCCATTTTGTAATCAATGAAATACCCTCTCAACCCTGAAATCTCATTTCGCCCTAAACCTCTCCTTGTGGGAGCGTCACTTTTTTCTTAAACAATGTTTTTCTAATTATTTCATTCCCTCTCCTACTGTGCTATAAAAAGCGAAAAATTGCTCGTAAACGCTTCATACTTGGACGTCTAGCGGATTAAACGAGCCGCGTGAACATCAATATGGTGAAAGAACTTTATAGACATCGTGGAATATTTATACTACGAATATTAATTTACAACAGTTACCAAACTAACCAATCTGTTTTGTTCATAAGAAAATTCTGTGAGGCAACCTTGCTTGATATTTTACCGTGACAGGGTCCTTTGAGTGGCAGCTGCTGATGGCTATTGTTAAGTAAAAAATTAAGCCGTAGAGTTAGGTGTTACCGTGAAGAATTTTTTTTTTTTTTTTTTTTTTTTTTTTTTACGGAATTACTTCACAGAAACCACAACTCCTTGAAGAAGTTATAGGAAAATCATAAAATGAAATCCATGAGCGAATGTTGGATACAAAGTAGTGGCAACACTGCCATAACATGAAGGACCTTGGTCGCAGTCTTTAGCTGATAGCAGAAGGTCAGTTAAGTAGTGCACCAAGCGGCGACGGCTGTGTTTGAGTCAGTTGCTGTATGTACCGCCTGAATGTGTGAGACGTTCGGGCACCCTTAACAGAATGTTTAGAAAATACGAACAACGTGCGTGGATCAAGACTGAAGTGGCACGTAATCGGAGCGCGTAACAATGTTTCCGTCTGGCACAGCATCATCCCTCATGACAAAGCACCGGGCTACACGGCGAACCTCGTGCAGGATCTTCTGAGCACGTGGTGCTGCGAGATACTGGAACATCCACCATATTCACCCGATATGTGTTCGCGGGATTACTACCTGTTCGCCAAAATGAAAGACGTCTTCGTGGCACGCGCTACAACACAAGACGTCAATTGGGGCATAGGGCGCTCCTTGCGAGACACCGACAGAGATGGATGCGCTGACGGTGGACGACGCCTTCCATCCGTGTGGGGGAAGGTGATCGACATGCGGGGCCATTATACTGAGGGCATGTAATACGGTGAAAGTATGTCAATAAATTCTGCTACGAATTATAACCGTGTTTCGACAACTTTTTGTTCAATCCATGTATAAAGCCACCAGGGCAAAAGTACGTAACTTGAAGTTTCAGACTGGTACAACTGAGTCACTAGTCTGGAGCTACTGAATCCGCGCTCATGTCGTTGATGCATTTAGTGAGACAGGGCTATAGTAAATAGAGGCTAAAGCATAACTGCTGTCAATAATATGTTCCCATCTATAAGCATAGCGCCTCCAAATATCTGAAGAACAGCAGGGGCAGGAATGATAAGACAGTAGTAGGAGACACACCAATGCTCAGATCTCAGTAGTTTCCTGAACACAACGACTTCGATTCTGTTTTTGTTTTAACACGTTGCCCTACCTGTAACACAGTGGAATATCGGAATGCCTGAAGTTTTCTAGGATGCAAAGGATGTTACTAAGACCGGTTTCCAACTTTCATCTGGGACTTGGGAGGCACCCAATTGACTCGGAACAGAAGTGACGCAGTGTAAATTTAAGATGCGCAAATAGGTCTATGCCGAAGAATAGGCAAGTACCCGAGTTGAAGTGCAGGATCCAGAAAACCTCCCGATCTTCAGCAAACGTCCATCAGAAATGCACTATGGAAGGTTTGTTTCCTGTCAATGATAAAAGCGTTCAATAGGCCAACCATAAGATACCAGTACTGAAATTTTAGTGTTCTGTGTTTCACAGTCCGACACATACATTACTCTTTTAAACTTATAACGAACTATAAAAGATTGTAGATGAACTTCATGACTTCAAGCAAGAGAAGCAGTTACTGTGTTTTGGGGTCCAAAGGTTTTTGGTAATGAGCTATGGATTTCAACGACAGGCTTAATTTCAAGTGATCATATGGTTCAAAGTGTGCTCCTGTAAGCGAGACATCTACAAACGTACTGGATAAGACAGTACGTATTACCGCTATGCAGCTTAGCAGAGCTGTATCGCGCGGAATTATTTATGAACTGACAACAGAGTAGTTAATTAGAGCGCCTTATGACACTATAATACTGATGTCCTACCTAAATATTTGCCCATTATGCTTGTATTTTATGTACAGTACTTGGTTTATTCTGTAAATCTGTAGATACTATGTGTTAATTAGAAATGTGGTACGTACTGTAACCTGCACAGATTATTTTGTATTGTGATGTAATTATTCTGGGTTAATGCCGCGCTGTCTCTGGACGCGAGTGTGACGTCAGAGCAGAGAGCGCGAACTTCGCTGTGAGTCGTGAGAGTGAATGCACCTGGAGTGCACTGTCGGGCCTTTGGACGTAATTGTTACTAGAGTGGCAACAAGAGCACGACGAGAGCACTTAGCTCGTCATGTCCAGTAATCGAATGCACGTAATTAAACGTCAATCTGAGATTACGTGAATCACTGTCTAACAGGAGAGCTGCCTCCAGTCAGTCATTTACCTTTCAATAAGGAATTTAAAATATCTTTCCCACATTAACTTATCTGAGTATTAACTACTGCTTTCTTGGTTCATTAGTATTTCGTAACATATTATGTTAAGTATGCACTGTGGTCCGCATTACTGATCAGAAATTGGACAGACAGAGCCCTATTGGACTGGCGACCGTATTTATTAATTTCTGTATTATTTCAATGAGTTTTTGTTATGTGGTACCACTTTTCGTTTCGTATTTTTTGTCAGTGATGCCACGATTTTAAGTATTCAACAAAATTCGAATGAGTAGGAAGTACAGGAGTAGAATATGTTGTTCTTTAGAATGACTTACTACAATTTTCTCCCCAGTAACCGGTTAAATTTTCTTCGTAGACGAAAGGCTCATCCAAAATCAAGCTCTTAGGCCTATGCGATGACGGTCGAATTATCGCATAACCGTTTAGTAGGAGGGAGAGGGAGAGGGGGAGTGGAACAATCTCTCTGTTGGTCTTCCATTTTCATTGTTCCCTTTTAATCCTTGTACGTATTATCCGTCTTTCCCGAGAGCTTTTGCCTCAGAATTACTAAAATTTTGCACCAATTAAGATTATCGAACGCTTTTCCTAGGTTGATAACTCCAATGCCTTGATTTTTTTCAGTCTTTCCCCCTTGTCAAGCCGGCCGCTGTGGACGTGCGGTCCTAGGCGCTTCGGTCTGGAACCGCACGACCGCTACGGTCGCAGGTTCGAATCCTGCCTCAGGGCATGGATGTGTGTGATGTCCTTAGGTCAGGTTTAAGTAGTTCTAAGTTCTAGGGAACTGATGACCGCAGAAGTTAAGTCCCATAGTGCTCAGAGCCATTTGAACCATTTGAACCCCTTGTCGAATACAGCCTCGATCTGCCACCCTAGTGGCTTTATTCTTCTTCTTCTTCTTCTTCTTCTTCTTCTCCTACTCATCCTCGTTCAGTATCGACGAGACAAGCCGTACTCACGCTGTGGCAAAATGATTTTGTTTAACTTTGTGGCCGGGTATCCTTCCTGCATCGTAGTCGTGGGGTACCTACGGGAGGGAAGTCGTGTGCACTGTGTGACTTCGTTTCATTTGTGATCGTGTTTTAACTGCGAAGCGCGGAAAATGGAGACTAGCTCACCATATGTCTAAACGTGCGAGGGAAACCGTCCAAAAGCCACTCTCAGAGTAGCAGGTGCACCAACTGCCTTCGTAAATCCACTCCGCCGATTCCATCCGGGTCTGAATCAGATTCCTATCTCGAAAACTAGCACGCGGCGCGTTACGCTTTACGGGTAGATCCTCCCTACTGCTTTTACCTTTCTTAAAGTTGATTGTCATCTATCAGATTCTTAATTTTCTTTTCCATTGCTCTATGTATTATTCTTGACATCAACTACGGGAGGACTACATGAGCTGTTAAATTGATTCTGCATATCTCCTGCATTTATGTGCCTCTGCTATTTTCTGGAATGTGTGGATGATATTCGTCCCAAAATCCGACGCTACATTCCATTCTAATAGATTCTACACGCGAAGCTGAGTAGTCGTTTCGTTGCCACGTCGTCCAACGATTTTAGAAATTCCGAAGAAAAATTGTCCACGCATTCTGCTACGTTTGACTGCAGCTTTCCAAAGAAATGTCTCACTGCGACTTAATAGTGGATCCCGTTTGTCTTCCAGATAAAAACCCATTTCTTACTCTATCAAATTATCACATCATCTCACTGAAAGAAGCCTTCAATTTACTATTTTCCCCTATTCGCTCTCTCTTTTGCATTTAACGGTGGACTTTATTTTGAACTATTAATGTTGACGCCTTTGACTTTAATTTCATCGAAAGTTTCTATGTGATGAAATTGTCTTTCCTTTTAGGTTTCATAACATTTTTCTTGCACCTGTTTTACTTCAGTTTCCCTGTACTTGTTTTGATTTCATTCCTGAACATTTCTAAATTTCTATCTTCAACGATGAATTGAAAAATTTCTTCTTTTATCCAAGGTTTCTTCGTAGTTATCCTCGTTACATCTATTTTATCAAAATGGTTCAAATGGCTCTGAGCACTATGGGACTTAACATCTATGGTCATCAGTCCCCTAGAACTTAGAACTACTTAAACCTAACTAACCTAAGGACAGCACACAACACCCAGCCATCACGAGGCAGAGAAAATCCCTGACCCCGCCGGGAATCGAACCCGGGAACCCGGGCGTGGGAAGCGAGAACGCTACCACACGACCACGCATCTATTTTATCTATCCTACTACTTAGGTTATTATTCTTTTTATGGATGTCCATTCATCTTCAGCTGAACTGCTAACCGTGTTTTACGTTAAGTATGAGGTTTGAAAACTTTGTCAAGATACTGAGCTGATTACACACCAATCTGCACTGGAAATGGGCCACAGCTAATGGCGTGCGGTGTGGTGACTGGTCAAGCTGAAGCGAAAGTTCCGCTTGTTTGGATGACGTTAGGGGGTAGGTGCCCTATTTAACCGACGATACTAAACCACTGGCGGCGGTGAACTACCCAGGGGTAACCAGATCCAGTACTGGACACGCCACCAGTATTTCGCTAGCTCGAAAAGATGAGGCTGCTGCCGAAACACGCTTTAACCAGCATAAGCGTCAAAATTCGGACACGAACCAAAAACTTGTTCACAATGTATTAGAGAGTAATATTAAATGACCTGTCCTTCAGAACAGGAAGTTAAGATACACAGACTAGTTGGTGATATTTGGCAGAAGTAGTGCATCGAGTTTCTCCTTTATCCTTTCATACGCAAAAACGCTACAGCACACAAGCACTAATCACACTCGTCCACAGGACACAGTTACACATGTGACACTTCCCGACACGTCCGAGAAAGGTAATGTCAAACATCTTGCCCAGGACAGCAATACCGCAGTAAAGCTTTCCCACCATCACTTTCTGGAAAATATTAACATTCATTACCCATTACTAGTTTAAATTTAAAGTGGGAATATGGAACTGGGATTTCAACAAACAGTCTTTCTATGGTATGCAAGTATATATAATACTCTTGAACATCTCTGTCAGTGCTAACGAAGTACCTGTGATTTTAATATCCCATATTAGTTTCTGGTCCCTTTTATATTCGGTAATAGTATTGCATTAGTCAGCAAGAGTCATTACTGTGAGGTAGATTGAGGAGTGTAATTTACAGACTTAATGTTGATGGTGTTGAGACAACCACCAGCCACTAATTTATTTTAAGTTCCTTTATTGAAAAGGTACCGTTACCGGTTTCGAATCATTAGAATTCATCATCAGACGGCTTTCATGCTTTCATTAGAACATGTGGTGCGTTTTTTATTGATTAGTTGGCCTAAAATATAAATAATACATAATTATAGGCACGCCACACTGATGGCTGCGTTACAGATTTGCATTGGGATGTGACTTACGTGAAACGTCGGTCTGGAGGTTTCGTTTTGATATTGGGATATTTGCATCAACCATACAGAACAAAAATTCTTCTCAACCATACAGCACATCTCAAACAAAATAATCGATTACAGAAGATATGTTGAAGATACAACCTTGCTTTGGTAGTACAAACAATGAAATTGATGCATTAGCAGCAGATCTAAGCAAAATGCACAATAATATCAAATTCACAGTTGAACATGAAACTAAAAAAATCATTAACTTTCTATACTGAAGATTTGTAATAGTAACCATGAACATCAATTTAGTATTTAGAGAAAACATACCACCACAGATGTCAGTATTGACAACTCATCTTGCCACCCCCAACAACAAAAAATGGCATATTTCAGAGTCATTGGACACAGAATTAAAAAAGTACCAATGAGTGACACAGACCAACAAAATGAAATCAATATAATTAGAACAGTTGGTCATAATAATGGATATAGACCCATAATAATAGAAAAACTAGAGTACAAAATACAAAAAAAAAAAAAATCACAGATCCATTTAACAGCATTCCATACAACATGCACTCCAAAACAAATCAGTGTGCCACAGAAGCCAAACCTAAATATACTGCCCTCCCATACATAGACTCACTATCATACCAAATAGAAGATTTATTTTAAAAGAAAAGTATCACAGTCAGCTTTTCCACAAATAATAAATTACAACAAAAAGTAATCCATGATGTAAATACCTCCAACAGCCCCTGCAGTAAACCAGGAATATACAAGTTCAAATGTGATACATGCCCAAAATTCTACATTGAACAGACAGGCAGACATTTTGAAGCTACATACAAAGAACACATTGATGCTTTAATGCTTGGAAACTTGAATAAATCTGCATTTGCAGCCCAGATTGCTAAAGAAAACCAATCAGTGAGAAACATTGAGAACAACTTAAAAACTTTGCATCTATCAGGAAAGGGGCCACTATGAATACATTAGAAGAAATACGTAGAAATACACACACACACACACACACACACACACACACACACACACACACACACACACACACTCTCTCTCTAAAGCAGCACCCCAGACTATATCCTTAATGAACAAACTAAGTTAACTAACATCCCTTTCCTGCAAAATTTCCAAAAATTATTTTCCACCCTCTCAAGCAAATAATATTCCTACAACTATCTGCAGATGAAGTGGCAAATTTATATGTTTCTAAAATTCTGCTGATGCTAAATGTAAATAAAACATCTTTATGATGTAACAGTATTCGCTCCAAAATTCACAAAATCCATGTCTGTCTGTACTAGTGTAAAAGGCGTTTCAGTTGCACAAGTGAATGTATAATACTTTTCCAAACAAAGGAAATTTTTATAATGTTACGATATATCATAGCATCTTTGACACTCATTTCTTTGTAAACACTTTGTATCTATCAAAACATGCGATGCATGTTACAAATCTATTCTGTGACAAATCTAAAGTCCTCAATGACACAAATTTACGTGTGCAACGATAAGAATGTAGTAGAAATGTATTCAGTGACAAATTTAAAGTGCTCAATAACACAAATTTATGAGTGCAACTATAAGAATGTGGCGAAAACTACGAACATCATTTGCTGGACTAAAACTATGAAAACAAAAACTCCACACCGACATTTCACGTAAGTCACATCCCAATGCAAATCTGTAACGCAACCATCTGTGTGGCGTGCTTATAATTATTTATATTTTAGGACAACTAATCAATATAAAACTCGCCACATGTTCTAATGAAAGCATGAAAGCCGTCTAGCAATGAATTGTAATGATTCGAAAGCGGTAACGGTACCTTTTGAAAAAAGGAACTTAAAATAAATTTGTGGCTGGATGCTGTCTCAACACCATCAACATCTGTCTTCAAATAACAGCCACGGTCTCCAACCATGTCATCATATGACAAAATTTCAGTATAGCGTACACAAGGTGTAAAGGGCAAATCATTGGCAGAGCAGTTATTTGTCCTCGAGTGATTAATGTGGAAAGGTCTCCGACGTTATTATGGGCACACGACTGCAGTTAACAGACTTTGAACGAGGAATTGTAGTTGGAGCTAGACACATGGGAAATTCCATTACGGAAATTCAATATTCCGAGATAAACAGTGTCAAGACTGTGCCGAAAATACTACATCTCAGGTATTACCTTTCACCATGGACGACACAGTGTGAATTGCCCTCTGTTTATTGATTGGATAACTACTGAATTGTTATTTATTTATTTAATGGGATAATAATAATTATTAAAAGGCGGCAATTTTATTTAAGCACTGTTTTTACTCTTTCGATTGTTGCGAGTCAGCGATAGTGGAATGCTGCTCGCTTTAGAGAATACACATTTTATAAGAATTATTTGGTCCAGGAAACACTTTCACGATCACGGTTGCGATTTAGACGGTATTCGCGTAATTGTACTGATTAAAAGTTATCGTTTCCGAAAGACGCAGGTTCGATTAAGGCTGTGTGCACTTTTGCGCGTATAATGAAAATATTCATAACACGTCGCGTAACAAAAAGAAACATGCGAATCACAATCGTGATCAAACGATGAAAATATATGATAACATAAATGTTCTTCGCTGTTATTCAGAACAGGCTCAGATTAGACCTTGCAATTTTTAGTTATAGGAAATGACAAGACGTTACACTTTAGTGATATTTGTTTTGAATAACTTGTATTTACCTTCTCTCTCTCTCCTTTTTACAGCCTTTATACCTTCACATCGATTAAGGAACTTTTCCTTCTCTACCGACCAGTACGAGAACAAAATTCAGACTATTCCAATGATTTTGATTCCCATAGTAGGTGTTTCTATTACTATTGTTCCTGTGGTTTCGCCCGTTGCCATTACCATTACCATTATTCGACGAATTATTCCCATAATGGTGTCTGTCCTCTTCGATAACCAAATCTAAAGAGTCTAGTACAGATAGAAAATATTCCACGTTGTCTTCAGGAATGTGAAACAATTTCTTCTTTAGATCACGCGGTAAATTCTCCTTTAATATCTTTAAAACATCATACTCAGGAATTGGTGTGGATAAATATTTCGCTTTGTCCAGATACTTTTCGAAATATTTCTGCAAAGTACCGCCTTTTCTATTAAATGGCTCAGGACTATAAACTTCTTTTCTTAATCGTTCTTGTACCCCACGCGACCAATACTTGTTTAGAAAATCCTTGTTCAGATTCATCGAAGGAGCTGCATTGTTCAGCTTTCTGTGTCGCGAACAACGCTGGCTCACCTTGAATATGGGTAATGGTAAAGACAATTTTCTCCCTTTCGTTCCAACTTTTTGGCATTATTCCGCGGATCCCTTTGATAAACACAATTGGATGGGGTCCGTTCTTATCATTGGTAAACTTCTGAAACTGTGAATTCTTCACTAAAGCATCCTGAGTCACCAATGATTGTGTGTGGTCTTGATAAACGGATGTTACTCTACGTGTTGTATTGAAATTATTGCCCGTCTGCCCCCTACTTTCAGTTAAAGGCGTTTCATAATGATCAGGGTGTGTTTCTGTGATACTAACACACTCCGGTGAACTGTTATGAGATGTTTGCATACGTGTTACATTAAGCACTTTCTGCACGTTTTGTAATTCAGTCTGGAGTTCATCAATCTTTGTGTTGTTTTCATGTATCAGTTGTGTTCCTGCTCGTTGTAACATCACAGGTAGTTCCTTCTGCATAACAGTACTAATTTGTTTGTCTTTGTCATTTAGCATGTGTTGAATGTGGTCACAACGCGTTCTTCTTGTTCTTTGCATTTTTGTTCTATTACATTTTGATTATCAACCGTAAGGTTTTCTGTACGTGTACTTACGTTGCGTATTTCTGCTTCCAAAAAAGTGTGTGTTTGTTGTAATTTGTCCACATCCTGGGTTACTTGCTTTACATTCTGTGGTAAGTCATGGTATGTTTGTTGCATACTTGAAATGTTGTTCTGTATAGCAGACAAATGGGCATCTATTTGCTGTCGCAGCTGGCGATCGTGTTCTTTTAACCGGTTTTCAAACTTTTGATCTATCTCTTTTGAGAACTGTGAAAAGCTTAACTGTATACGCTCGTCTAATTAACTGATGCGTTCATCCAAGGTCCTAATCCGTTCATCTACTCTGCTAATATTATTATTAATCTCAGTTGCAAGCTGTTCGGCAGTTTCTTGTTCGCGCTGTATCTGTGATTGTTCCTGTATTTTAAACATTTGTTCCATTTTCATCATTAAGAGAGAAAATGGATCCATTACTGTTTGTGTTGGCTCTACCGGTGGTAAATCGACTGTAACTGGTGTTTCTTGTGGTTCTGCTTCAGTATGCACTTGAACTACCGTCTGTATTCTGCCTGAGTGTTCTACAGCAGATGAATCACTGACTTTAATATTAGTGTCCTGTTCTATATCCTCTGTCTGATCTGAAAAAATATTACCAATTTCTGCATCACTAGTTATTCCTTCCTCCTATGAATGTTCTACAATTACTTCCTGCTGTGTAGCTTTTCTTACACGTCGCCCTGTTTTCACCATGTTTGCAAATGTTTGGGTGCAAGTCTAATCGGGAAAACGTCACACGCAACACATCAATTATTCCGACACACAAGACATAAAATAATTACTACACTGCACCAGATTGGAATCAGTACTATAAATGTTCACTTTCGTTTGATTAAAATTCAGTTCCAATCTCGTTCAGTTAACCTCTACTGAAAACACTTGATGCTGTATTTTACTGATCCTTCTCGCAGTTAATTAAATATAATTAACTCATAGCTTCCTAAGAGGACACACTCACAATATGTAAAATTTTCTTTGTTTTTTGTTTTAGTAAGTTACAGCACCAGGTTGAAGAAGATGTTGTGCCTACCTTATGCAGTGCTTCATTCCGCTGCCGCTGGGATGGAATGGTACTGCTTAGGGTCGTCGTGGATTTCCGCTCATTACAGCATGAAATAAATAGAAAAAACATCCATTAGCACACACATATAAGCTAGTCCTGTCAATAGGTTGCCACTGAATTGCTCTCTCTGTTTATTGATTGGATAGCTACTGAATTGCTATTTATTTATTTAATGGGATAATAATAATTATTAAAAGGTGGCAATTTTATTCAAGCACTGTTTTTACTCTTTCGATTGCTGCGAGTCAGCGATAGTGGAATGCTGCTCGCTTTAGAGAATACACATTTTATAAGAATTATTTGGTCCAGGAAACACTTTTGCGATCACGGTTGCGATTTAGACGGTATTCGCGTAATTGTACTGATTAAAAGTTATCGTTTCCGAAAGACGCAGGTTCGATTAAAGCTGTGCGCACTTTTGCGCGTAAAATCAAAATATTCATAACACGTCGCGTAACAAAAAGAAACATGGGAATCACAACCATGATCAAACGAAGAAAATATACTCGTATGATAACATAAATGTTCTTCGCTGTTATTCAGGACAGGCTCAGATTAGACCTTGCAATTTTTAGTTATAGGAAATGACAAGACGTTACTCTTGGGAGATATTTGTTTTGAATAACTTGTATTTACCTTCTCTCTCTCTCCTTTTTACAGCCTTTATACCTTCACGTCGATTAAGGAACTTTTCCTTCTCTACCGACCAGTACGAGAACAAAATTCAGACTCCACAAAATGTCTGACATCGAATTATTACATGCTTAACCCTTAACAATCATATATAGTTTCGTAGTACAAACAATGCTTATTTATTCCGTGCACTAGAAAGTCTTTAGTACACTGAGCACAAAAATGAAAATAATAAAATTATAATTACATTTTTAATATCATGAATACTTCTTTAAATCATGAAAATAAGGTTTGACATCGTCGTAATATTAATTTTCATCGTTGTAGCACTACAAGTGGCCGAGATCAGCAGCGTTTGCCTAGAGTTGTCAGTGCTAGCAGACAAGCAAAATCGCCTGAAATAACCGCAGAAATCCTTGTGGGACTTACGACAAACATGTCCTTTATGGTAGTACGACGAAATTTGGCGTTAATGGGCTATGGCAGTAGCCGACCCACGCGAGTGGCTTTGCTGACAGCGCGACATCGGCTGTAGCGCCTCTCCTGGGCTCTAGGCATATCGGTTGGATCCTAGAGGACTTGAAAACCGTGGCCTGGTCAGATGAGTCCAGTTTTCAATTGATAAAAGCTGATAGTGGTGTTGGAGTGTGGCATAGATCTCACGAAGCCATGGACCAAAGTTGTTAACAAGGCACTGTGTAAGCTGGTGTTGGCTCTGTAATGGTGTGGACTATGTTTACATGGACGGGACTGGGACCTCTGGATGTTCGGCTACTTCATTTGCAGCCGTTCATAGACGTCATGTTCCCAAGCAACGATGGAATTTTTATGGATGACAATGTGTCATGTCACAGGGCCATAGTTGTTCGCAGTTGGTTTGAAGAAAATTCTTGACAATTCGAACGAATGGTATGGGATCCCAGATCGCCTGATATGAATCGCATCGAACATTTATAGGACATAATCGAGAGGTCAGTTCGTATCCAAAATCCTGCACCAGCAACACTGTGACAATTATGGACGTTTATAGAGGCAGCATGGCTCAACATCTTTGCCGAGGACTTCCCACACCTTGAGGAGTCATGCCACTTCGAGTTGCTGAACTACGCCGGGCAAAAGGAGGTCACTCAGTGTAACTTACTTTACGAAATATAGCATTTAGTCCTTTTACAGCCCACCGCACTTTTTCTTTTTAGCAGTGAGCCGATCACAATTGTGTTTTTCTGTACAGCTGCTGTTTTCTTGCTTCGGTTTGAAACGGTATTAGGATTGGCACAGGTAAAATGTCTGCAAATGATGATTCAGTGCAAATTGAACTTGAAATCTGCTGAGCGTATGTCACTACTCTTTCTCGCATGTTGCTATCCTTCAACACTGCAGGTGCTGTAGAGTCTGCCTCTTAACAAGGTGGCTAGGGGATCTACACTGGAAGTGCTAGGAGTACTTCTCATCCGAACTTGAGAGGGCTCCTTCTGGTATTTTCTGTGTATTATATGGGAAAATAACACAAGGCTCGAGTCAACTATAAGCATTTGATGCAACTGCACCTTTTTGCCAAGCCTGTTTCGCCGGAGGTCTATACTTAAATCGTAAAACTGTTGTACCAGGATGAGAATGGAGCCAAATTCCCGTCAAGCTGTAGAAAAAAATATTTCGAAGGTATGAAGACACGATGTAGGGGTTGAAGGTAATGCGCCAAGCGAGGATGCAGCACGTCAGTACATCATGATTACCAGCCAGTTCTAGCATATCAGGATCAGCGCTGTGAGGCGAGTGGCCTTCCACAGTCAGTAGCGCTTTGATTGTGGTATTCTCGGGGTGAATTGCTCTCGGCCAGCACAGGGGCAGGTCAGAATTCACACAATGGTAGTCCTTATTCATGTAAATTCCGGGTCCCAATGGTAAGAGAATGCCTTTCTCCTTCTCTTGATCCTATACAAGATATAAGGTGGTGGCAAAAGATGGTTCACAGTCTTCCTCAAACAAAGAGTGTCTAAATATAGTCTACAGGATATCAAGAGAACTACGTCGACTTTCTTCCAAAGGTTTGCGAAGTGATACACTTTCTTTTCACTTTCATGAGTCCAATTTCAGTCTACGGTACACCATCTTATCAGCAAGTCTTTGTATTCGGTGGAGGTTTGTTGTTATTTCTAGTTGATAAGGCAGGGCTACGATCACTGAATTAATCGCACTAGCTTCTTGTATGTGATCCACTTTATAGAGTCACTGACTTGTTTTCAAACCCCTTGCAGCAAATCTAAGTCTTCCATTCCCCTTTCCTTACATTGATCTTCATATTTGTTTCATGTCACGTCTCAGTATACTTTCTGTATTAACCAGCGTGACTTGCCGAAGATGTTCATTACTGTTTTGGCATTCAGATACTATCGCGTTCTTTCTCTTTGTTTCAGGGATTATCTTACATTTTTGCACAATTGGAACTTTCTATATCCTCTTCCGATCGTCCAATGACAATGCTTTCCCGCAGACAAGAGCTTCGACTACTAAATATCGTACGGTAACAGTAAAAGTTGGCGTCGCTAAACAAAGTTCTCAGTCTTCCTCAATTCATAAAAATCACCAGCAATGATGAACGTCCAGTATGTGCTAAAATCACGAACTGCCTTAGCTTTACTGATTAAAGTATGTTCTTGTGGGCCTATGTCAAGCAACAGACGATGCCCCTCGTAAATGTTACCCTACGATTGTGTGGTGGGATCTGATACTGCACATCATTATAGACTTCAGGGATAGGCTTTCTCACTGTTCAAATGTTCGAATTTGATAAATAATCAGCATTGGCGGCCGAAGACTTCCGGCATAAGAAGTCAGCTTCATTCTGCCAACGGCCTTGTCAAAGAGGGCGGAGGAGCGGATAGAGGTTCAGGGCACTCTCTTGTCCTAGGGGTGGGAAATTGCCCCTAAAGGCGGAAGAATCAGCAATGATCAACGACATGAGGATGCAGAAGGCAATGGAAACCACTGCATTAAAGACACGTAACGTGTATCCACAGGACATGTGGCCTGTAATTGAAGAAGTGTCATGATGATCTCTCCATTGGCAAAAGATTCGGATCTCCGGGAGAGGACTGCCAAGGGGGAGGTTACCATGAGAAAAAGATTGAATAATCAACGAAAGGATAACGTTCTACGAGTCGGGGCGTGGAATGTCAGAAGCTTGAACGTGGTAGGGAAACTAGAAAATCTGAAAAGGGAAATACAAAGGCTCAATCTAGATATAGTAGGGGTCAGTGAAGTGAAGTGGAAGGAAGACATGGATTTCTGGTCAGGTGAGTATCGGGTAATATCAACAGCAGCAGAAAATGGTATAACAGGTGTAGGATTCGTTATGAATAGGAAGGTAGGGCAGAGGGTGTGTTACTGTGAACAGTTCAGTGACCGGGCTGTTCTAATCAGAATCGACAGCAGACCAACACCGACAAAGATAGTTCAGGTATACATGCCGACGTCGCAAGCTGAAGATGAACAGATAGAGAAAGTGTATGAGGATATTGAAAGGGTAATGCAGTATGTAAAGGGGGACGAAAATCTAATAGTCATGGGCGACTGGCATGCAGTTGTAAGGGAAGGAGTAGAAGAAATGGTTACAGGAGAATATGGGCTTGGGACAAGGAATGAAAGAGGAGAAAGACTAATTGAGTTCTGCAACAAGTTTCAGCTAGTAATAGCGGATACCCTGTTCAGAATCACAAGAGGAGGAGGTATACTTGGAAAAGGCCGGGAGATACGGGAAGATTTCAATTAGATTACATCATGGTCAGACAGAGATTCCGAAATCAGGTACTGGATTGTAAGGCGTACCCAGCAGCAGATATAGACTCAGATCACAATATAGTAGTGATGAAGAGTAGGCTGAAGTTCACGACATCAGTCAGGAAGAATCAATACGCAAAGAAGTGGGATACGGAAGTGCTAAGGAATGACGAGATACGTTTGAAGTTCTCTAACGCTATAGATTCAGCAATAAGGAATAGCGCAGTAGGCAGTACAGTTGAAAAGGAATGGATATCTCTAAAAAGGGCCATCAGAGAAGTTGGGAAGGAAAACATAGGTACAAAGAAGGTAGCTGCGAAGAAACCATGGGTAACAGAAGAAATACTTCAGTTGATTGATGAAAGGAGGAAGTACAAACATGTTCCGGGAAAATCAGGAATACAGAAATACAAGTCGCTGAGGAATGAAATAAATAGGAAGTGCAGGGAAGCTAAGACGAAATGGCTGCAGGAAAAATGTGAAGACATCGAAAAAGATATGATTGTCGGAAGGACAGACTCAGCATACAGGAAAGTCAAAACAACCTTTGGTGACATTAAAAGCAACGGTGGTAACATTAAGAGTGCAACGGGAATTCCACTGATAAATGCAGAGGAGAGAGCAGATAGGTGGAAAGAATACATTGAAAGCCTCTATGAGGGTGAACATTTGACTGATGTGATAGAAGAAGAAACAGGAGTCGATTTAGAAGAGATAGGGGATCCAGTATTAGAATCGGAATTTAAAAGAGCTTTGGAGAACTTACGGTCAAATAAGGCAGAATGGATAGATAACATTCCATCAGAATTTCTAAAATCATTGGGGGATTCCATCAGAATTTCTAAAATCATTGGGGGAAGTGGCACGTTGGTGTGTAGAATATATGAGTTTGGCGATATACCAACTGACTTTCGGTAAAGCATCATCCACACAATTCCGAAGACGGCAAGAGCTGACAAGTGCGAGAATTATCGCACAATCAGCTTAACAGCTCATGCATCGAAGCTGCTTACAAGAATAATATACAGAAGAATGGAAAAGAAAATTGAGAATGCGCTAGGTGAAGATCAGTTTGGCTTTTGGAAAAGTAAATGGACGAGAGAGGCAATTCTGACTTTACGGCTAATAATGGAAGCAAGGCTAAAGAAAAATCAAGACACTTTCATAGGATTTGTCGACCTGCAAAAAGCGTTCGACAATATAAAATGGTGCAAGCTGTTCGAGATTCTGAAAAAAGTAGGGGTAAGCTATAGGGAGAGACGGATCATATACAATATGTACAACAACCAAGAGGGAATAATAAGAGTGGACAATCAAGAACGAAGTGCTCGTATTAAGAAGGGTGTAAGACAAGGCTGTAGCCTTTCGCCCCTACTCTTCAATCTGTACATCGAGGAATCAATGATGGAAATAAAAGAAAGGTTCAGGAGTGGAATTAAAATACAAGATGAAAGGATATCAATGATACGGTTCGCTGATGACATTGCTATCCTGAGTGAAAGTGAAGAAGAATTAAATGATCTGCTGAATGGAATGAACAGTCTAATGAGTACACAGTATGGTTTGAGAGTAAATCGGAGAAAGACGAAGGTAATGAGAAGTAGTAGAAATGAAAACAGCGAGAAACTTAACATCAGGATTGATGGTCACGAAGTCAAAGAAGTTAAGGAATTCTGCTACCTAGGCAGTAAAATAACCAATGACGGACGGAGCAAGGAGGACATCAAAAGCAGACTCGCTATGGCAAAAAAGGCATTTCTGGCCAAGAGAAGTCTACTAATATCAAATACCGGCCTTAATTTGAGGAAGAAATTTCTGAGGATGTACGTCTGGAGTACAGCATTGTATGGTAGTGAAACATGGACTGTGGGAAAACCGGAACAGAAGAGAATTGAAGCATTTGAGATGTGGTGTTATAGACGGATGTTGAAAATTAGGTGGATTGATAAGGTAAGGAATGAGGAGGTTCTACGCAGAATCGGAGAGGAAAGGAATATGTGGAAAACACTGATAAGGAGAAGGGACAGGATGATAGGACATCTGCTAAGACATGAGGGAATGACTTCCATGGTACTAGAGGGAGCTGTAGAGGGCAAAAACTGTAGAGGAAGACAGAGATTGGAATACGTCAAGCAAATAATTGAGGACGTAGGTTGCAAGTGCTACTCTGAGATGAAGAGGTTAGCACAGGAAAGGAATTCGTGGCGGGCCGCATGAAACCAGTCAGTAGACTGATGACAAAAAAAAAAAAAAAATTTCGGATTTGAAAGGGGATCATATCAGATGATCATGTAGACCATAAAATATTTCTATAAGCTTATAGATCAGCGGCGTAATTTTCTATTACCATTGCAATTTGCATTTAATCCATTTTTTAATTTTGTGTAAAATGGTTTTGAGTTTGAGGCTGCAAGGAAAGGAAAGTTTAGTTGTCATGAGTTTTGTAATAACAGAACTAAATTACAGAGCTGGCATTTTCTGTAGCATATACTTCAATATACTTACGACTGGCGTCGCAGTGTCAGGTTCTAGTGAATTTGGTGTTCGGAAATTCAGATGTCGGGGATGTAGTCGTCAGCAGAGAGATGGTTTTCGATAAGAGAGAGAAATGTGCCTAATTCGCGCTGAAGATATTGTACAAAGTAATGTCGTGATGGCTTTCGTGATTTTCCTGTGCGTTTTTCACAAGTTTTAGCGTTAGTTTAATGGACCTCTAAAAACTGGAAAAAAAGAACCTCGAACGATCAAAATAATACATATGTTTTTCTACAAAGTGTACTAGCACAAATTTACAACACGTCAGCGTACGATACCTATGAAAACGTAGGAGCTTGTGCGTTACACCACACGTGCGTTATTCGTAGGAATATACCCATCAGTGAGTTGGAATTTTGCTTCTGATAGCCGATAAAGATAATTCCCAGCCCGCCGTCGAGGTGCGCTGGTTGGGTTGCAGACCCCACAGGGGCCAATGCGTGGTACGTCTGCAGCGCATTGTCGGTAAGTACAACGAAAGTCTTCGAGGTAGTAATGCAGTAGCAAAATGACATATGCATGTGAAAACAACTTCGACATATAATCTCCGCACCTTATTCTTGAAACATATGAGATTAATAGACTGACAACATTGCTCCTTTAGTATACAAGTATTTACGATGCAATTACGATACTATGACTGCGGACTGTTCTGTACCTCGCTGTTACCGCGGAAATTGCTGAAAGAGCATCTGCATCGTGAGATGAAATATAGTATACTATTAGAATACTCACACAGAGGTGTGAACGATAATTATGGCTTGCAGCGTCCACTTTGCGATTTTTGTTTGTTTCTAGTTTAAAAGTAAGCAGGTCGACGCATTACAAGAGTAGAGATGTATTTGATTTTCTGGTGTGGGTCATGTTTTATATACCTTGTAAATTCTTATAAACTATTGTATTCCTTTTTTTAATTTTATAGTAATCTTAGGACCAAACATAATATTTGAGAGACAGGGTATATATGAGTCAATATTTATGGCAATACCTACCATATTCTGTACCAGAGCTGGTGAATTACGACAGGAAATAAAATTTCTTGCTGACAGAAAAAAACGAAAAGCTATAACTCAAGAATTATTATTATTACTATTGCTCAAGCTGTTGATGGGCACAGTGTCAGTACTAGAAATAACATTACCGAAAATTTCTATCATAAATAATGAGAGAAGAAAAACAAACTTCTATGCATCATAACGTTGTATTTGCTTAGCAGTTACTTCTATTTAATTTGTATATGTTGGAGACCCTATCAAAGCAACGTAACACCTGTTGGAGGACCCACTGGCAGCAATTACTTGGTGGACGTGAAGGCCGAGTTGTGCCTGTCACCTGCCATTTCAGACGGGTAATTTTCCACAAGTAATCCGGGGATAAGATAAATTTTGCAATAAAGTAGAAAGCGAGCGGCGAGGAGTGCGTGTACACACACGCACGAGCACACACGACCACACTTGTTCACGTTTCCTCGGGAACTGGCAGCGAGAACCGTCAGGTGCCGCGTGTCAGCGTCGCAGGCGGGTTATGAAGTGTGCTTTTCGATAGCAACGCCTGCCCTGTTGCAAAATCAACACGTACTCGGTGATGGATCGACAGTTCTGTAATAAAGCACACACATGTGCGGCCCAAACAGTGGGCGAGCGGCTCTGCCCTCTGGGCCCTGCGCCCTGCTCCCAGGGCCCTCTGCGACGCGCGAGTAACTCGTTAATGGGTTGGCAAACAGCACGAGCACAGTTCGGCGTGACACGTGTTCCCGTGCAGATAACGGCTGCTGCAGTGTATTACGCGCTGCACACGACGAATTAGTCCCCGAATGGACACCGCTCCGGACCTCTCGCCGCTGCCGCCTGGCACTCGCCCAGACTCACAAACTCACTTGCCGCCCTCTCCTTAACCGACAATTAGCCAGCCATTCGTTTTCTAGTACCTACACGTCGACTCCACCTCTATGAGGTTGTACCTGGCTGGTTAAGCTCCCTCTTCTTCAACCATTATGTTCCCTTTTCAAACCCACCAACGGGAAATGTCTTCAGGAGGTCTAGCAGTTGGCGAACATTCTGCTCTATTCTTGCTTTTGCTTATCAGCTCTATCTCCACGTGCTGCTGCTTACCCCAATGTCATTTTACTATTTTTGTATGCGGTTCGTCTTTAGCAATCCTTAGATCAGCAATTCCAGGGAGGCAATGCGATCTTCAGACAAACGAACGCTTCATTGTTGATGGCAGTGTTGCTCTCGTAGTCACTAGCTGGTCCTCTATCGGATAAACTGTGTCCACTCTCTTTGACCGTGCATTTTTAGAGCATTAGCTGACACAGTGAATGTAGTGTTTAGCGCCCTGCCTCTTGTTCTGAGTTTCAAAGTAAGGGCAGGCGTCTAGTGGATGAGGCAAAACTGTTTACATAATGTAATACTTGGAAATCCGTCGAAAGTTTATTATGGATTTATGGCACGAGATATGGCGCTCTTCTGCCGCTTGAAGACTGGCAGATTTGCTTCTCCTCAAATGTCAGGGGGGACTCCAAATACCGCGTTCAACCAACCGCTACTCTTGTGCATTGTCTGACAAGACATATTACTCTGTATCCCGGTTAAAAAATGGTTCAAATGGCTCTGCGCACTATGGGACTTAACAGCTGAGGTCATCAGTGCCCTAGAACGTAGAACTACTTAAATCTAACTAACCTAAGGACATCACACACATCCATGCCCGAAGCAGGATTCGAACCTGCGACCGTAGCGGTCGCGCGGTTCCAGACTGACGCGCTTAGAACCACTAGGCCACACTGGCCGGCTGTATCCCGGTTATTTTTGTGAAATTCAGAGAAAACTGAACCCCGCTCTAACTCCGGAACCATAGACATACCTGGGCACGTCCTGATGAGATTTTCAGTTTATGAGTCATTGATGGCTGAAAGGAAGGGAGGGGTGGGCAGCAGCTTCAAGGCATTCCTGTGTACGAGACAGAAATAGTTGCAGTTTTCTCAGACAGCCAAACGAAAGCATACTAACCAGTTGATGTGTGCCTAGGGAGGGCGGATGTGACAGATGTGAAGGAAGGCTACGACACTGTATCAGGCTGTGAATGTAGGGAACTGACGCTAGGAAACTGTCAGCTTGTCTTCTTTTCCGAAGTTGAGTATTGTTTTCTTATCCGAATTTCAGTCTGAAAGACTGACTTTACCATCCGTGTTTAATCTACCTCATAGGTCGTCTAGTCAGTGCGGTCTTCTACTCAGGTAGTGAGGACTGGAGAGCAGATACAGTAAACATCCGCGGACCCGCGTACCTACTGGATTCACATAGACTAACGACACTGTTTCACATGGGAAAACCACACACAGCAGAACAGTAAAGCGATTCCACAAAACTCTAAACTTCGACGCATTCATCCATTCATTGAAACCGGACTCCCTTGTCTGTGAGGTAGATTATGGTTTGCAGACTTCGCCAGTGAGCAACGACGTCAGTAATCCTTGATATGTCACTTCACCTTACCTCTCAAAGACATATTGATCCTCGTCGTCTTCGTGTTAGATTTGTGCCATTCGAATTTAGGACATGAAAAGGTTGTCAGACCAGTAAATTGTTCCGTACATGTTTATCATGCAAGATTATGAAGACTCTGAGAGCACAACAGGCTCCCCCACCTGCAGATCGAGTGAGACCATCAAAGACCATTTCTGGCACAGACTTAGTAGGGCCTCTCCACATCCAGATTGGTATGACCAAGAGAAAGGCCTATGTAACGCTCGTCACTTGCTTAGCTACATGCACAGTACATTTAGATCTCTGCTCCGCTATGAGCATCGAAACATTTCTGTGCACTTACAGAGATTTTCTAGCAGGCATGGATTGTCGCACGACATTAGACACCTACAACGCTAACATGTATCAGGTCACCAACGCGGAACTATATGAATTATGGAACTTACTGCCCATTTCAGAAACCTGTCACCTCCTCGCCAAAAATGTAAACGCTTGGAAATTCATCTCCCGCCGGTGGTTTTGGTAGATAGGATGGTGGGGGAAGGATGGTGGGCACCGTCAAGCAATACTTACGGAAAATGTTGAGACAATTAAGACTAACTGCAGAACAACTTGCAAAAAATATTCAATAGCCTGGATCGCATAAAATATTTCTTTATTGAAGACAACCGGTTTCGACAAAATTTTCTCGTATCTTCAGGTCTTAAAAATCTTTTGGTTGGAAACGTTTACCTTTTACGTTGGACGTCTTGGCGTGAGGTCCAACGTAAAATGAACACGTTTGACAACAAAAAGATTTTCAAGACCTGAAGGTAACAGCAAAGTGTGTCTAAAATAGTTGTCTTAAATAAGCAAAAACATTTTATGCGATTCAGGCTGTTGAATTATTTTGCGAGTAAAATAGATCTCTCCTTCAATTCTATTAAAACGAGAAACATTAATGCAGAACAACTCTACACACCTTGGTCAGTTACAGTACAAGGATGGACTGATACGTCAGAGAAATTTCTATGAAAGAATGGAATAATTTCATTGCGCCATCATATTTGTTAAGCCTGATTATCCAAGGACCCTATAAAGAATTTCAACAACATGCAGCGTACACCCTTCATTGTTGACAGCCATTTGAGTTGGTCAATGTGTCGACTGCGATTGGAAATGGAGAAAACCGAGTTTCGTGATGTTATTAAACTTTTTCATTTGAAGGGTGGGACTGCCGCACAAATCAAAACAGAATTGAATGATGTTCACGTAGACTCTTCACCATTATTGAACGGCATTAACTTTTAGATTAAGGAATTTAAACGTGGTCGAACAAGCACCCAAGACGATGCGCGCTCCAGCCTTCTGCTTGAGATCAACACAAAGGAAACCATCGACAGAATCCATGATATTGTAACGCAAGACCGCAGAATAAAAACTTCTGGGACTGTAGGCAGCTCAACTGAGCGAGTGCATGACATCCTGCACGGACAACTGGCTGTGAAAAATCTGCGTGAAAGGTTGATGACGCAATTGCTCACAGTCGACCAAAATCGCGACCTGTATAATCTTTCAACACCATGTCTGGCGATGAATAATCGTAATCTGCAAGATTTTTTGGGTCGATTTGTGACTGTTGATGAAACATAGATCCGTTATTAAGCACCAGAGACAAAGCAACAGTCCAAACAGTGGACAAAGACCGCTGAAAGTGCGCCAAAGAGACGAAGATCATTTTGTCAAGTGGTACGGGTTTCCCAAGGAATAATCCTCGTAGTTTACTTGGAAAAAGGCATAATCAAAATTGGACCTCATCATACTTCATTTTTCGATCGTTTTAAAACAGCATTGGCCGAAAAAGACCAAGTCTGACACGCAACAAAAGTTCTCTCTTACCAGTGAAACGTCCCCTTAGAAAAATTTATGAATGACTATGCTGATAAACCTCTTACGTTATTTGATTTTCAAACAGCTGAGTAGAACTGAACGTACTCAGACATTTCTCTCCCTACTTATTCTGATCACCACTAAACTGACACACAATATTTTTAGCGCAGTGAAATCTGACTTTCAATAATCCCTACAAAAGAATGGCCCTGACTAACAATAACCTATACCTTTCATGATTCACTTACCTCACAAAAATCTTCGTTACTCGAACTACTGCAATACAGCGAGCGGCACTACTGGCCGCAAAATAAAAAATTCAAACTACTGAAGGCACTAACTACTGATAGGCATAGTTAGCAAATGAAAGATTCTGATAGAGAACAAACAATGTATTTACCTTAATAGTGTTCAAAGGTCATAAAATATATAGCAGTTCATGACATCCAGCCTTACAAATTTACTGTCTCTGGTGGACACACGTCCAGATCATCCGCTCTCAAAACTCCGCCATCTCTCTCCCCACATCCACCACTGCTGGCCGCTCACCTCCAACTGCGCAACGCTACGGGCTGTTAACATCCAGCTGCCCAACACTACAATAGCAAATTCCAACAATGTCACCCAGCCACAGACTGCACACAGCACAGCCAGTGGTTTTTCATACAGAGCGCTACGTGGCGGTGGCGTTACCAATATAAGAACCTAGACAGCCTACCTACACCAGGACAATGTACCATCCCACATATCTGCCATAGCAATGGTGAAAGTGCATGAATTGGGGTTTCAATTGGTTCCTCAGCCACCGTATTCGCCAGACATAGCTCCAAATGACTTCTTCCTTTTCGCTACCTTGAAACTTTGATTTGCTAGAAGGAAACATTCATCAAATGAGGAAGTGATAGTTGTAGTCTACGAGTCTTTTGCAGAATTTGGCAGAAGCTATTTTTGCGATGAGACGAGAAAGCTGGAGGATCACTTGATCTCCCTCAAAGGAGACTATGTCGGGAAGTATGGTGAGATGGTTACGAAAAAAACATTTTTTCTTCTTTTTTACATGACTTATACTCGAGGTCCAACTGTCCTCGGTATGACGTAGAACCTGTCACACCAGCCCACTTTCTGGTCGGTGAAAGACTACTAATTGCGTCCACAGGACCCGAAGCTATTGTTATACACAATCTGACCAAAGAATTCAAATTACGACAGAAGCTAACAGGCAACTCTTGGAAAAAATCGAATCAGGAATATTTCATTGAATTTATAAGCTTTTACGAAGTTAGGAGCACGTTTGAGAAAAGTTGGGAGCATGTTTGACCTGACTTTGGTTCAAGTGGACGACGTGTCTGGAGGAATGGGAAAATGAAAAGATGCATTGAGGGGAGAGACGGTAATAATGCGTACTTAGGGACAACAGGTGGCACGTCTGGTTCAGCTGACTACACCCACTAGAAGTTGACCAGTGTGGGAACGACGTGGGAAAATAAAGTAGACAAATACATTTACATCTTTGATTTGATACAATGCTGATATCTATGATTTACTTATTGTAAACTTCTTGTAATACAAGTTCTGTGATTGTAAAAGAGAAAAATATTATACGGAAAATACTGTCTACCACGGACATCAAAACATGGGTTGCTATGGAAGTAGGGAAGGGAGGGAGCGAAACCTGGTAAGGGCATACAGCCAGCTCCTCTCGAATAGCACGAAGGGGGCTGCCGACCTTAACATCTCCTGCCGTGGGAAGGGTCAACATCAGCAGTGTCACGTGCTCTCGCTTCATGAGATGCTGTGGGGAGGTTCGGAATTTAATCCAGCATATTGACTTCTGCTATGGAGGCGGGACACACATGAACGGGAAATACTTCAGTGCACCATTGACTATTTTCCCGATCCATGAGGTTCTTAAAGTTAATTCCAGAACGAAACTGGATGTTTAACACGCTAGCCTCTGAGATTAGTTAAAGTTACTCAAAAACTGTAACAGTACTTGTCGCATCCTCCATATATTTTTGTAATAATTACAAGTTTCTTTCTTTCTTCCTATTGTTATTTGCATTCCCTCCCTCTCCATTTTTATTATAATTAGTTGACTTTTATTATTATTACTAACTAAACTCCACCCGAACAGACCATCAACGCCCAACGGTACCGACCAGCCGCCGTGTCATCCTCAGCCCACAAGCGTCACTGGATGCGGATACGGAGTGCCATGTGGTCAGCACACAGCTCTCCGGCCTATGTTAGTTTACGAGACCGGATCCAATACTTCTCAATCAAGTAGCTCCTTAGTTTGCCTTACAAGAGCTGAGTGCACCCAGCTGCCAACAGCACTCGGCAGACTGGATGGTCACTCATCCAAATACCAGCCCGCTCGACAGCGCGTAACTTCGGTGATCTGAGAGGAACCGGTGTTACCACTGCGGCAAGGCCTTTGGTTTTGTTATTGTTATTACGAATTTTAAAAGGTGAAATACACAACGCCGTGTCTGCCAGACACACCGCCATACACAGACAGGGCGCCACACAGCACGGCCAGCCTACAGAAGTGTGCAACATAGTCACTGTCAGATGTCATACAGGGTGCGCACAGCGTGGACTTTGTTGCGCTTATTCCGAACGTCACGCAGTAGTGGACATCAATTCGCCAAACGTGGGTATAAGCGGATGTACGACTCCAAAAATAGTTCAGATAGCTCTAAGCACTGTGGGAATTAACTTAGAACTACTTAAACCTACTTTAGCTAAGGACATCACACACATCCATACCCGAGGCAGGATTCGAACCTACGACCGTAGCAGCAGCGCGGTTCCGGACTTATGCACCTAGAACCGCTCTGTCACACGGGCCGGCTGCACGACTCCACCTACAAAAACAAGATCAACTAGGAAACACAGGTCTACAGAATGTCGGAGTCATCGATGTAACGCCTTAGCACAGATACACTACTGGCCGTTAAGATTGCTACACCAAGAAGAATGGCAGATGATAAACGGGTATTCATTGGACAAATATATTATAGTAGAACTGACATGTGATTACTTTTTCACGCAATTTGGGTGCATAGATCCTGAGAAATCACAACCCAGAACCACCACCTCTGGCCGTAATAGCGGCCTTGAGACGCCTGGGCATTGCGTGAAACAGAGCTTGGATGGCGTGTACAGGTACAGGTGCCCATGCAACACGATACCACAGTTTATCACGAGTAGTGACTGGCGTATTGTGACGAGCCAGTTGCTCGGCCACCATTGAAAAGACGTTTTCAATTGGTGAGAGATCTGGAGAATGTGCTGGCCAGGGCAACAGTCGAACATTTTCTGTATCCAGAAAGTCACGTACAGAACCTGCAACATGTGATCGTGCATTATCCTGCTGAAATGTAGGGTTTCGCAGGGATCGAATGAAGGGTAGAGCCACGGGTCGTAACACATCTGAAACGTAACATCTACTGTTCAAAGTGCCGTCAATGCGAACAAGAGGTGACCGAGACGTGTAACGAATGGCAACACCATACCATCAGGCAGGGTGATACGCCAGTATGGCGATGACGAATACACGCTTTCAATGTGCGTTCACCGCGATGTCGCCAAACACGCATGCGACCATCATGATGCTGTAAACAGAACCTGGATTCATGCGAAAAAATTACCTTTTACCATTCGTGCACCCAGGTTCGTCGTTGAGTACACCATCGCAGGCGTTCCTGTCGGTGATGCAGCGTCAAGGGTAACCGCAGCCATGGTCTCCGAGCTGTAGTCCATGCTGCTGCAAACGTCGTCGAACTGTTCGTGCAGATGGTTGTTGTCTTGACAACGTCCCCATCTGTTGACCCAGGGATCGAGACGTGGCTGCACGATCCGTTACAGCCGTGCGGATAAGATGCCTGTCATCTCGACTGCTAGTGATACGAGGCCGTTGGGATC